>NW_026849439.1:0-209037 GCF_030869305.1 Colletotrichum tamarilloi
ATCACTATATTGCGTTGAGCGCGTGCTTGGGATACATTGCGCGTATTGTGTAGTTAAAAAGTGTACTGTATCGTGTGATTTCCCTTGAAAGCGTGATCCCGTTAAGGTCGATCTTTTGTGCCTGTAAAGCCGGAAAAAAAACCACCACATAAGCTCTACTTATTTATTAAGCTAGCTAAGTTAAGCCGAGGTCTCTTTTTATTTAAAAAAACTTAGAGCTTTATATAAGTACTTTATAAATAAACTACTTAAGATTTTACTTAAATAAGGAAACCTCGCTAATTAAGTACTAAATTTCCTTATTAAGGGTATTTATATCCTTTTATAAACGCTAAATAATATAATAAAGTTTTTAAATAGTTATAAATATAATAAATAATAAAGAACTTAGCCCTTAAAAAGGTAATATAATTAGTTAAGAATTATAACTACGATTACGGATCTTTTTAAATATAATTTATAAATTATATAAGTAAATACCTATCTTTTTAAATACTAAAAGAATTATAGAATATTTAAATACTTTTTTATAAATAAACTATATAAAACCGAGGAATTTTAGTTTAGTAATATTAATATAGCCTTTTTAAACTACGAGGTTAAGTATTTTAGTATAATAATATTTAAAGAGCTAAAAAACTATAATATTAAGAAGTTAGAGAATATATATACTATATAATAAAAATTTAAAAAGGATAATATTGTATTTATTATAATACTTAATAAACTTAATAATATAATAAGATTTATATTTATTTATAAGTAGTAATCTCTTAGCTCCCCTAGTTCGACCCTTTATATATATATTAAAGTATTTAATCTAATTTAAAGTTATTATATTATTTATATAGTTAATAAGTAAGACTCCTATAATAATATTAAATTTAAGCTCTTTAATACTATATTACTTAGTTATATAAATAGAGCCACTAAGGATTAAAAAAGCTAATATATAATTTTTAGTAATAGAAATAGTTTTTATAATAATAGTAAACTCTTTATTAATTAAAAAGGTAAAGTAATAGGCCCTTTTTTTTTATAATAATTATATTAAATTTCCTAACCCCTATTTAAAATCTAATTTTATTTATATTTTATATATTAAAAAGCTAGATCTTATACTCGTTAATGACCTCTTTTAGCTTAAAAAAGTAAAAATTAATAATATTTTTATTTTTAAATTTGCGCCGCTTAGTATTTAGTACTTTCTCTTTAATTAGAGAATAATTATACTTTTTAATAAATTAACTAGTTTATTAAAAGTTAATAATTAGAGGAGGAGCTAGGTCCTTAGTATTATTAATATTTATAAGGTCCTATAACTTAGTAAGTAAGTAATTAGTAATATTAATAACGAGCTCGTATTTTATAAATAAGTTAATTTAGTTTAAATAGTTAATATAATTATAAATCGCTTTTTCTTAGTCCTAACTAAGCTTATAGCCGTAGTTAGTACGCTTTTTTAATAAATATTTACTAAAAATCCTCTAACTAAGCTTTTAGTACGGAATAGAGTACTACCGAGCTATTATTATAATTAATAATTCTAGGTCTTTATAAATAACTATAATAGCTACTTATATACGCTCCTTTTTAATAATATTAAATTTAAGTATTATAATAAAAAGTAGTAAAAGTGGTAATATATAGAGATAAATTGCGATAATTGTGCCCGTATGGCTGACGTGGCCGTTTGGCTAAAAAGCACCTACTTTAGTGGGTGATGAGTCCCGAATGCCCAAAAAAGTAGGGGCGGGCACGAGTACTGCGTAGACATGTGTTGAATGCAAGGAGTCTCAATGAGCAGTTCATTTTTGTTTTTTCAAAAGGTGAGGTCAGGGCTCAGTAGACATTATCTTCATTACTCATAAGCTAACTCAACCAAAGTGTTGGCTACATCTACATCCGCCGTGACCGCGACGCTGCTACATCTAATAGGCGGTTTCTTCACCATTGTCTCAACAGCACTTAGTAGATCTTCTTCTCGTCGTTGTGAGAGCATGTCTTGCCGTGGCTGGTGTGCTCAGCCAGAGCCTTCCAGCGACGCATCTGCTGGAGAACACCAGCGCGGCCCCGAAGGATCGGGGTAGTGTTGGCGCGAGGGGGGACACCCTCAAGAGAGTTGGCAAGGGTAGCAAGAGCGCGGCCAGCAGCCTTGGTGTTGACGGTGATGGCATCCCAGTTGATGTTGTCAATCGTGTCGCAGGCCTGGTGGTAGCAAGGGTCGTTCTCGCCCTCACCAGTGAAGATGGATGCGACCGGGATGCCGAGCTCGACGAAACCGGCGTAGTCAGAGCGGCCGTCAAACTCGGCGGAGATGGTCTCCTTGCCGTTGGCCTCGAGGTAGTCGGCGATAAGCTGAGGACCAATACCGCTGTTGTTGTAGGAGGCGAGCTCGTAGATGGGGTTAGGGGATCCGATCATGTCGTAGTTGAAGTAGTACTTGATCTTGTCGGCGTCCTCGGAGCTGAGGTGCTCAGTGTAGTAGTAGGATCCCACCAGGCCGGCCTCCTCAGCGGCCCACCAGGCGAAACGGATCTTGTGGGGGAAGCCGCTGTACTTTTTGACGGAGCCCATCAGCTCAAGGAGAGCGGCAGTGCCAGAACCATCGTCGTTGATGCCGGGACCCTCAAGAACGCTGTCGAGATGGGCGCCGAGCATGATGACCTTGTTCGGGTCACCCTCCTTAGTCTCAGAGATGACGTTCCAGGTCTCACGCTCCTCGAAGATGGCATCCACGATGAGGGTGACGATCACCTCCTCGCCGGCGGTGAGAAGGGCCTTCCACGCCTCTCCAGTCTCGAGGGTGATGATACCCAGGGGGACGAGGAGACCAATGTTCTCAGCACTGAGAGTGGGCTTGGTGATATCGTCGCCAGGGACCTGGTTGTACAGGATCACACCGAGGGCACCAGCAGCCTTGGCGTTCTTGATCTTGTCAGAGACGGCGCATACGCCGCGCTTGATCAAGGCAAGCTTGCCGGTGGCATCGATGCCCGTGAAGGCCTCTGGGAGACATCCGGAACCATTCACGTCGTCGACGGGGGTATCGATGAGAGGAGCCGTGATACCGCCCGGCAGGGGAGTGGCGGTGTTGTACTCGGCACTGATGACAATGACATCGCCGTCGGGTCCGGTCACGGAGATGGCGTTGGTCTGCTCAAAGGTGTGGTTGAAGGGCTGGAGGTAGGTATCCATCTGCTTGGCGAAGCGAGTCTGGGCGCGCTCCAGGACGAAGTCGACTGAGGCCTTGTAGCCCGGTGTGCCAAAGGCGCGGGTGCCGCCATTGTCGCGAGCGATCTTGTTCAGGTTCCAGAGAACACGCTCAAGCCTGTTTAAGCCTTGGTTAGCCAGAGCTGCACATCATAGGAGATCGTGGTAGCATGGAATTGACTCACTCAACGGTCTTGATGTCAGCCTCAATCTTGTCAGGAGTGAGGGGATCGGTGGCCAAGGTGGATGTGGCCAGCGCCAGAGCGGCTGCGGAGAGGTAGGCGGTCTTCATCTTGGCGGATGATCTGGTGATGCACTCAGCGAGACCAGGAAGGAGACCGCGAGAAGAACAAGGCGGGTTGAGCTCTCAGAATCTCAGAGACGCGCTCAGGGGCATTGCCCGCTTCTTTATAATGATCACAGCATGCAAACACCGCATGTTGAGTTGCTTTTTCACCCTGGCTTTCCATGTCGAATGGCACGCTGCGCGGCGACATTGCGAGGTCTTGCCTAGAGTCAGAGCTCAAGCTTCTGGTTAAGCTTGGCATGCATTTGGACCTTGCCGATTGCATGGGTTCTGGGGCGGGGAACATGAAGGCATATCGAATCAGCGGGCCCAATTGATGCAACTGATAAGCAGAACTCGAGCCCAGCAAGTTCTGTCAGCAAAGCCGGGCTCGCCTAGCCTGATTGTTCTGCTAGCCTTGGTCATGCAATAACGGGTGAGTGTTACCGCAAGTAGTTTGCCGTTGGGAAAGAAGGCGAGAGGCATAGAAGAAGCACTTTCGATGCTGCTGCACCCGAGGGCCAAGACGCGGGTCACAACATCTTGGCTCAAATATTCGCACGCCACGATGTAACCCCAAAGGGCAGGTGCCAAGACTTTTTCATATCGCGGGGTGGCGGGTTGGGACCAACTGTTGCTCAGCACCGCGTCAGTTGGATAAAGGACCTGCCCATCTTGCTCTTCTGCCGATGCCAGGGTTCTCGTTTGGTGGTTCAGTAACACGGTTCTTGGGCCTAAAGTTTCTTCCGTAGTCTTGTCCGCCTTCTCGGCTTCCGTCCGGGATGTGGCCACGGCGCACGACAACGCTGCTTCGCGTGGCTTGCGGGGTTGGGGATAAGGGGGACTTTTGGAAGCTGATGTCTTGGACGGTCGGCCTTAACGTGCTGCACCTGCTCTCTTGGGGTTCATTCCAGCTTGTTGCCAAGACATTAAACGAGCTTTTGATCGGTAAGCCGGCTCTGTCAGATGTGATGCATGGCAGAGTATCTGAGCGTCGGGGAGTTTACCATTTGCAAACAACAGGGGAAGATAACGCGATAATGACTTTTCAGGACTACTTATGGCTGAAATATCGTCATGGTTGTGTCTCATTGGGGGGTTAGACGTGGAGAACTGGGAAAAGTTCATCAGTTGCGGACTCTCCTTTACAAGACTCCGTGTGTTGAAGTCTAACTATAAAAAAAAATATTGAACTTGATGATGGGTAGATTTGCCCCATTAGTGACCACATCTGAGAGTTCAACAACCCAATTCAAGTACCTTATCAAGAGTCTCAATTCGATATTCTTGTCTTACCAGAGATATCGAGACTCTTGGAATGACACGTTCATTGTTGGCTCTTGGGCAGTAACTGCACGGCTTTAGAAGAGGGAATAGGGTCTAGCCAGTACCGTGGCTGGCTGCAACGTTAGGCAAGAGAGTCCGTAGAAGTTCTCCATCTACACTTGTCCCCGATGCCAGTTTTCCGGGCCGTCCTGCATTATGCATAGAATGTTGATCTAGATGTACCTTGCTCAATACTAAGCTGCAGAGCCAGCCACATGGCGTCCTGACAAGTCTCCGAAACCATCACACATTCAATACTTCCATAAATGCCTCCTTACATAGCCTTCTTCAACAGAAACTAGCATTCGTCAGCACCCGATCGATGGCTCAGGGTCGGCTCACGCGCTTGCTTCCCTATTGGGCTGACAAGCCTGACCTCGTCACCCTAGTCAACAAATAAGCTTAACAATAAACTTTGGAGTTAGCACTGCCTTACTAAAACCTTGGGCGGTTGATCAGGAGCTTATTCCCCGCTGCCTCCAAACCTGTGTGACTCTCATTGCAAACGCTTATTGTAACTCCTGATTGCGAGAAGTTCTCTTCTCCTCAGGATGGTCCTGCACGTCATGACTCGCCTTGCAGTTGCTTCCGAGGACTCTACAGAAATTGGCTAATTTCCAATGACCTCAGTTATCAATCATTGCGGTTTGCATGTTGATGAAATCGAAAGCAAAGCCAGGACGGCTTACTTGTGGTTGGTTCTTGCCGTGATTTGAATTTGTGGATAAAACCGAATATCAGACGCGCGCATTTCGATCTCTGAGCAGCCTCCGCCCGTTGGCCTTTTTCGGCAGATCTAAATCCAAGTAGATCGAATCCTCATCTTCCACCACTTCGATCAGACCAGGGCACTTTACTCGTCCTCCAGAGCCGGTGTGATGTGATCCCTCCCTGCGACCTGCCAGCCTGGGCTTGCTACATGAGATTGGCGCTGATAACTGTGGCGCAAATCTGGTACCGTTGTTCGGCGGTCTTTCGGTATTATTCCCAGCGAGTCGAAGAGCTACGGCAGTCCGCCTTATTCATTACTCGTTATCAACCTGCAGAATAACCTGCAGTCTGGATACAGAATGCGGCTTTGACAGCGTTTGGAGAGACCATCCACCGTCATTATCAATAAAAGGAGCGGAAGAAGGAGGTCCCGATTGAAAGAAGAAAAGTAAGATCCAGTTCGGGTATTGTTCAGAAGCTGAATATGCAAACATTTCTGAAATTCGCGTTATGCAGATTAATCGTGCCGAAGTCGACAAAGTACTTAATCAGCGGCCAGACATAACAACGCGAACCATTGGGTCTGGTATCCCAGTCCTAACATACCGGTTACATGTTCGCATAACAATCAATCGGATCTTGAAGGTGCGAAGGGCAGAAGTAAATGGATGGATAGATGGGGAGACCCGAGGCTCTGAGGCTCGTACATAATGTCTCCTGACAAGAACTACCTTATGTCTTATGTCAAAGACAACTTCGCTCTGGGGGTAATTCTACAGCATGAGATACACAAGTCTAAAACACTTACATGGATGCAAGAGGTTGGCTATCAGCAGTAGTTCAGTGGTAAATATGTGCCTTGCTCACACTGTCACATTCGAATTTCCGAATCCAAAATCCCCATAGTGATAAAAGTAGAACAGATCATAAGAGTAGCTCAGTTTCGAAGATGAAGCAGACGCACTATCGAGTACGAAAGCAGATATTTGAGCATTTCATAAGCCCGCGCACGTCGTCGACATGTAGGTAAGAGAGCCTCACTCCAGACTTAGACGCCCTTTAACTAAAACTAAGTTGACGGCCAAGCCAATAAGTATCATGTGGCTGTTCAGCTTACTGCATTCTGACTATTCGTGAGCAAGATGTCACATTCCCGTTCGGGGAGAAATACATGAACAACGGCAGAGGGTGGGATGACCAAGAGACGACACGGAGGCAGCTCTTGCGTTGTTCAATTCGGCTTCCTGATAGCTCATGCCACAATTCATGCTTCGTATTGGTCAGTATCTGCTCGTTCCAATTTCTGTATTGCATTCTCCATCGCAATTGGGCCCCTAAATTTCAAGGACTTCATCAACGCGTACGAATCTCTCAAACTTCAAAGACTCATCTTCAGGCTGAATTATTTGTTCTTTAGCTATTTGAGAGATTGTCTCGAAACGAAAATGTTTCCTCGGCATTGCCCGCAGATTTACAAGCATCATGAACCGGCATGGTGACACCGCAGATCCCCCCGCAATCCAAAGCCACGGCACACAGCATCACGGAAGCCGTGCAAAAGTTTGTTGCGCTCTGTCGACATAGTAGTAGCAAGATCCAACCTTGCTTATTCGTCTTTGTTGTTCTCTTTTAATTAAAACACGGGTGGCATTGGCGTTTTGACTTGCGACGATGGCTCGGCTGATTAATTGGTGGAAACCCCGCCTCCAAAGTGGAATGCGGGTTTTCCCCATTTTCATTGGCAATGCCCCTTGCCAGAGTTAATAAAGTCGAGCCGTGGCACTCGCTCGTGTGGTTCCGTTGTTTCCTTTTTGCGCTGCCCTCTTAGTTCCCGTGATGAGATTCTAGGGGGGTGGGATGAGGAGGCAACGTCGTCGTGCCAAGGAGTTTGCTGGCTGGCTACGCTGGCTTGGTGTCTTGGATTGAGAGGAGTGGTCCCCATTGGAGACGAAAAGGAGAAGAAAGGATGAACTGTTTTTGAGTCGGGGTGTTGATGATATATAGCACGGTGGTTCCCATGTAAGAGCAAGTTTCTGGATTTAAAGTGCTCAGCTCCAGGCAGGCAGTGTCAGTCGTTACGCAACTTGCTCTTTGTCGCAGCCGTCGATCTCTCGCTTTTGTCCATCAGACGTTCGTCCGAGATATTCGAAACATGCAGATCGCTGCTTGCTTCCTAGGCCTTGCGGCTCTGGTCGCTGGTCACGGATACGTCGACAATGCTACCATTGGTGGCACCTACTACCAGGTTTGTCATGACATATCTTCGTGTTATGGATAATGGTTGCTAACTCATTTTCAACAGTTCTACCAGGTACATTAGACTATCAAAGATACAAATGTTCTATTGTATATCTAACAACAGACACGTACCTAGCCTTACCAAGACCCGTACACGAGCCCTACTGTAAGTCTAAGCTCTAGCTTCATCCCCCATGCGAGGATATCACAACTCACACAAGTTTCAAATAGCCCCAGAGAATCTCTCGCCCGGTCCAAGGCAACGGTCCAGTCGAGAGCGTCGACTTGATCGATGTCCAGTGCGGAGGATACACAGCCGGCGGCGTCTCGGGCTCGACGCCCGCGGCCCTGCACGCTACTGCTGCAGCGGGATCGACCGTCACCCTGCGATGGACTCTCTGGCCCGATTCTCACGTCGGTCCTGTGATCACCTACATGGCACGATGCCCCGATTCCGGTTGTCAGGCATGGCAGCCTGGCACTTCGTAAGTAAAAAGTAATACGTAAATGTGTCTAGGTGCCGTGTCTAACCTCTGAGACAGTGCTGTGTGGTTCAAGGTCAAGGAGGGTGGACGCACCGGAACCACCAACACTTGGGCTGATGTAAGTTGGACCTGCGATGTCCAACTCGATTAGTTGGCACTAACATCTGTTAGACCCCCCTCATGGTTGCCAACTCCGGCTACCAGTACACAATCCCGTCCTGCTTGAAGTCGGGCTACTACCTCGTCCGCCACGAGATCATTGCTCTGCACGCCGCCTACTCGTACCCTGGCGCACAATTCTACCCCGGATGCCATCAACTCCAGGTCACTGGTTCCGGCACCAAGACTGCGACTTCGCTGGTTGCCATCCCCGGCGCGTACAAGTCGACTGATCCTGGTATCACCTACGATGCCTACAAGGGTATGCTGTACAATGTCTCTTGGATTCTTGACTCTTGACAATTGCTGACCTTTGACTTTCTTTGAAGCTCAAACTTACACTATTCCCGGCCCGGCTGTGTTCACCTGCTAAGCACCTTCCGATTGCTGTTGACAGTAGCAAGGACTGAGCTCGTCCATTCATTTAAATTCGTGTACATATTGAGACAAGTGAGAAAGTATATACCTTTGAACACGATCGACGAGCTTGCCGTTAGGCTCGATCCATCATCCACGTCAGATGCATCAACTCAACTGGGAACATGTCATTTGACGAAAGCTCACAGGGCACCACCCGTGCATTAAATTTCAGTCTCAGGCGTGGCTCAAATCCAAAACCCAGTTCAATCAATGAAGACTGCCGAGGGTGACTAGGAGTGCCATGTGCCAATCATTCTTCTTTCTTGCTAAGGATAGATTTATTGCTATGACTTTCGGATATGCCATCGGTGTTGAGGTTGCGCGTTGCATCAGCATAAAGTAATAACGTCCTGTCTACATACTTGGTCAAAAACCTGTGAGCTTTGCACTTCAGCACATAATCAATCGAATGAAGTTGTTTGCCTCACTGTTTGCCATGAAACAATGAGAAGAATTCAGCTTCAAGGGGGATTGTTGGCGGGGACGGTTCGGCTGAAGCCTTGATCTAGGCACTGAGGGCTGTTCCCGTCAACCAACTATCACTGGATGTCAACATCCACCAATCCCCGATAGTCTAGTGGTGAGGATATCTGCTTGTCACCGGGGAAATCCCACGATTTAATTCCCCGTCGAGGAGTCTTTCTTTTGCTTTTTTCCCCACACCATGTGGGCAGTTCTTTTTGTTTTCGGGTTGATCTTGTGTTGATTAAAAATGTCGCGTGGCCAGGCCCTTTTGTGGTTCTGCTGGAAATGAGGGTCGGGGGCCCGGGCCACTTTACAGTCCAGGGGTATGCCATGTAGGGATCCTTGTAACTCGTGTGGAAATGAGCAGTCGTTTATCTCTTGGTTTCTTGGCACAAAGGCTTAAAGCAGAACATGGGTCAATTGCGAGCTTGAAGATTTTGGAGTCACGAAGAAAGGTAACGATGAGGTTCATCCAGTATGTGATTGGATTCGTATGTATCTCGCCTCAAGACATCTTGAGAACGACAAAGGAAATTATATACAGGAACAAATTTGCGCCCGGCTGACTACTTTGCAGACACGGCTCAACTCATTACAAGAAAGTCCAGCACAAAACAATCCGCGTCAGCGTTCCCACCAGGGAAAAGAGACTAGCACCCCCGGGTGGGTATCACCGACTCAGAAGAGAGCGGCCGAGAAAACTCGCAAGTGCGAGACGCTTAGCAAGCAGCACCGCTGCCGCTGGGGATGTTGGAGCACTTGGTGGACTTCTTGCCACCGGTGACGCTGACGCCGCTCCACTTCCAGTTGCTGCAGGCACCGGAAGCGCAGAGGATGTAGACGTTGGTGCCGGAGGAGGCGACGGAGCCGGTGATCTTGGAGAGGGTGAGGCCGGTGATGGGGACGCCGTTGGTGGGGGTGCCGGTGGGGGAGCCGTTCTCGTAGTCCTGCTCGATGACGATACCGTACTTGGCAATGTTGGAGAGGGTGATGCCGGAGTAGGTGACGCCGGAGACGGAACCAGTGGCGCCGGAGACAGTCTTGATGCGGACACCGTTGTCGGAGTTGACGATCTTGGAGTTGGAGATGGTGACGGTCTTGACGGTGTTGTCGGAGCGGCCGCCGACGGAGCCAATGGACAGACCGTGGCCACCGGAGCAGGTACCGCCGGTGAAGGTGATGTTAGTGCCGGAGTTGATGGCGAGGCAGTCGTCCTGGTTCTTGACGTTGGCGCCGGAAATGTAGACGCCGGTGGAGGAGCCGACGTCGAAGGCGTCGGTGTTGTGGCCGCCGGCGGAGTCACCAGCGGAGTTGTCAATGGTGACATCGTAGACACCGAGGGTGGTGGCGCTGTTGATGGAGAAGGCCTGGACGGGGGTGTTCAGGACGTTGAGACCCTTGATGTTGGAGCTCTTGAGGCTGTGGGCGTAGAAGAACTTGGGCTTGGTCTTGCCGCCGTTGCTTCCCTTGGAGTCCCACCAGCGGGAGCCCTGGCAGTCGATGGAGTGGCCAGAGGCACCGTTGATGTTGATGTTGGTACCAGAGAAGGAGATGAGGGGTCCCTCCCACTCCTTGTAGCCGAAGGTGGTCTTGCCCTGGAAGGTGACCTTTTACGGTGTCAGCTTAGGTGTTATTCAGTAGCCAGAATCTCCAAACTTACAGTGGTGCCGGACTTAAGACCGGTCATGTCGAGGGTGGTACCGGCAGGGACGACGATGCCGTTGAGGATGATGCTGGTGCAGCTAGCCTTGCCCTTGATGGCGGCAGCGGCATCGGTGAAGGTGCAGCTGGCGCGAGCATCGAGGGGAGCAGCGATAGCAGTGGCGGCCAAGGCGCCGAGGGCGAGAAGTGAAGAAACCATTTTGTTGGAAGGAATTTGTTTTGGTAGTAGAGAGTGACTTGATACACAGTATCAGAATGCTTGTTAAAAAATAAGACGAAAGAATGAATGAGCCAAGACTCTAGAATGGTAAACTGGATGAGATCTGCGGGAGTGATGTCTTGGAAGCTTCTTGGCAATCTGGGGAGGAACTGCAGGATGGTTTATATCCAAATCGACGGGATCTCTTGGCACAGCCTTGCCAAGGCCTGTCAATGAACTGCTCCTGTTTACCATCCTCCTCTGCTCTCTTCCTATCCAGTACGGATACCTTGTTCCACGTACCGACTGCACAGTCGGTCGTCTGGACGCATCATGGGAACAGGGAAACACTGGCCGAGTCAGTTAGATGGAAGATGGAGCTCGACCGGGCCCCAGGCCAGAAGCAACGCGAGTGCCGGGGATGGCCCTTGCTCGTTATAGTCCCATGCAGGCAGGCAAACCCCACCGATAACTCCTGAATTTCTGGAATCGCACTAGATTCTGCCCAACAGTGCCATCTCCGCGATTGACATAGACGAGCACCACTGCCACCATGAGCTCCGCGTCTGTGGACTACTTTCGTACGCCGCCAAGGCTAAGGCTTGTTGAAGCAGGGTCGTCCGGCCCTTGCACCGATCGAATCTAGGCACTCTATTCAATAGGTGGTTGTATCAATCCTGGATCTCAAGTTGCCGAGTTCCGTGCCGTTCTTCCAGCCGCAACTTTCAACTGGGGCTTTCGTCCCATTGTGGTAAACATCGAACCTCCCAGCATTTGGGGGGGCATCATACAGAAGGAGGAGGGGACGGGAGCCGCGAAAGGGGGATTGCCTAGGAGCACTGGACGCGTAACGGACCAATTGTTCCCCAGGGATGCCAGTACCGGGGCGGCTGGTTGGTGGAAAGTTTATGGTCAGACAATGTGAGCTTTAAATTGAACAGAGTTCGACTGATATTGCGTGCCCTCAGGGTTAGCTTGGTTGAATCGTTGGTAATGTGATGGTCATGGCCTCCCGAACACGTATAGCTGAAGGGACTTATGGGAGTGGGGTGGGGGGTTGATCACATCACGGTACGGCAGTCGATTGCAATAGAATTGACTTTCGGGGAGCGTCTACCAAAAAGCCACGAGAATTGGTGCTGCCATGGAACATTTCTGCCTATTCTGCCCATGATTGGCGGGAAAGTTCAGAGTTTCGGGCCCATCCTCAACTGTTTTGCTGCCCTCCAAACTTCCTCAAGATGGCCTAGTCATGTTAGCGCTGGCCCGTCACGCGTGCAGAATGTGCAGAATATTGCCAGAACCGGGTCCCCGTCGACGAGCTAATTTGAGTCTTGACCATGAAATGTCGAGCATCCAACACCTTCGGCTGCTCGCGCCTTTTCGCTTGACGGCGCGACGTAACTGATGCAGGTGTTTAACTCACTTTGACTTGGCAGATTTTCTCCTTCCCCCCTCTCACGATCCTGAAAGGGAATTAGAGTTTGCGCCTTTCTTCGTGTTGACCATGTTGGATGGCGGATGAAACACAAGTCATCTGAACGGCAGCTAGGGAGTTGACAGTCCTTGAATTTGCACCAGTCAAAACTCTGAATCTTCAATTTCAACGTCGCATCATGTTTGGTTTTTCCGTCCGACTTGCCGGCTCTCTTTCTACATGGCACCCTCAAGTCTCAGCCGCATATCATCATTCAATAGCAAACATGACATCGACATGACTCTTGAATAGCCGGCAAGCGGCACAAGTCTCTAGAGGCAAGACAACGTCCATCTAGATGCTTCAGCGGCTCCATCCTAATGATGGGTTGATGGGGCGCGCGTCCTATCTAGCTGGAATCGTTTACCCCAAAAATAATATGGAACTCGGCACTGACATGTATGCAGGTGGGTGAAGAAAGATAGGACCAACATACGAACAGAGTGCGATAAACTGGGGCGCGAGCGCCCAAATGCTCTTTATTTCCGACTCAATGCGACGCATCAGTTGTCTCTTGTTTCAACGGGCCTTTTTACATCAGAAAACTGGAAATCTCTGTCAATTTCGTACTACACCTCTCCTTTTTTAACTTTGAGAATTTTATAACGGACCGAAAAGTGACGATCACAGATTGGCAGAAAAGGTTGCAACGTGGAAGTTCCAACAACACTACAACCAATTCATCGCAGAACTGCAGAAAGAAGAATTAAGGGGCCCAGAACTTCGCCTCTCATTGCGGAGCCCGGCGAGAAATGGGCATGATGGCAAATGGGATTATGGGACCACACGGATGATACAGCACACGTGCACTCATGGGAGACCGGATGATGGGTACTGCGGAATCCGGTATCCGATTGAGTTAGTACGGGACCCGTTTGCCTATTTCCTAATCTCTTGCAATATTCAATGTGCCCCCTGTTCAAGCAACTACATGCAGACTAGCCTGCTGAGAACCTCTAGACTCTCAGCGGTCTAGATCGTCGGGCCCAATTCAACTTCCAAGCAAGTAGCTCCTTTTCTGGTGCGAAGTGCAGCCAGCGCACTTTCCGTCATGAGTCGATGCCTCAGAGACATGAAGCCATCGTATCTACGAAAGGAAGGAGCTTCGGAACTGCCGGTACTATTGAAGCTGTCTTGTCCTTCTTAGACACAATGTCTCGGTACTCGACCGGTAGATGTCAGCAACTTTCTTTTGCAGAAGACTTGCTCCGTACATACGCGGAGAAGTGAAAGGCGATGGAAACCTCTGGTGGATCACAACTCCAATGAGCAAGGGATAATGCCGAGGACCACAACGCCTTGCCCACGGGGGGCTTGACAACAAACGGGTTGACAAGGGTACTCTAGCCGTCAGTATTTCGCCGACGGACTTAGTAGAGACCTGACTGATGGATGGATGGATCCCACAACAGCTGATTTCTGATTCATTACAGGACGTAAACAGATGGAGCGTATGCACTCGACAATTTCCCCGTGGGTTAGACCGTTAGAAGCGGTGTAATTATCACGGGGAGCGGGTTCCAATTGTCCGCCGAAGCTCTCAATCTCTCTTTGGGAATGATTGCTCTCCGAGCAATAGCACTTACTAACCCTCTATTTACAGAATCTCGTATTTACTCTCTCAACCAAAGTTCCCAAACCAAATGTCATCACTAGGCCGAACCCCTTTCTCGACCCCAGGCAACCCGCAGAGCCTTACTTCCTCTTCGCTCGCCACCTTCCACTCTTTGGCCGTCTCGACTCTCGCTGCAATCATCATTACCATGCCCGCCTCTGCGTGCCATGCGTTGTGGCAGTGGAACGCCCACACGCCCGGATTGTCCAGCAAGACTCTGACGACTGCCCACCCGTAGCCTTGGACTGTTACGGTGTCCCTTCTGAGCGGGTTCTCCAGAACACCCGAAGCCGCGAGTTCTGCTTCCAACTCGGCCATGTCTTCGGGTGGGTAGCCCGTTGGAGACTGCTTCAGTACGAAGAACTTGTGCCCATGGATATGGAACGGGTGTGCGCCGTCGTCAAAGTTGCTGATGATGATGTTGACCGTTTGGATGCCTTGCGTCTGGTACACGAACTCATTCTCTGGATTGAAGGTAATGTCGTTTACGCCGGTTGTAGACGGCAACAACGTGTCATTGTCGCTTTTCGCGGCGTCCATGAAGCGATACAGAGCCGGCGAGGTGGCGTTGGCGTGCCACGTCGAGGCGTTGAAGAAGCCCCGCGATAGACGCCATGCTCCTATTTCGAAGTTGGCGCGGAGGTACATTGTGGCTGTGACATTGGGTGCTGGAATTGCATCGACAGGTTTGAGTAAAGTTGTGTTCATGTCTCGACAGTCGACATCTATAGCTTCGTCCCAGCTCTTGCTTTGTGGTTCGCTGAGCTCCGATGCCGATTCATACGTCTTTTCTTTGCTAGAGAGTCCTGGTGTGGCATACCGGATGATCCCCTTCACTTCTGAATCGAGCCAGGGATTTTCTCGTGCGAAGCAGTGCGTGGTCATCCTAGCTCGCAACCAGAACGAGTCGGCAGTGGTGAGATTGGTCTCAATAATCACACTGTAGCGCTGTGCCGGAAGGATATTGAGGCGGTGGAAGGGTTCAGGGCGTACATCAGTCCCATCAACCTCGGTGATGTAGAGCGGATGCTCGTCGATTTCGATCTGAAATTCGGCAAAGGCACCAGTATTTATGAACCTCAGGCGATGTCGCTCATTTGGAGCCAGGCTAAAGGTTTCCAACGAGGATACACGAGATTTCTCGTTCTGGCAACTCCATCCGTCGAAGTCGGCACAATCGCGATAGTTGCGCCCGTTGATGAGGCCACTCGACGGCACAGGCTCTTCATTCTCCTGGTCTGATTGAAGATAGTCCATCAACAACTCGGCCGATGTGTTGTGATAGTGGTCTGAGATCATGATAACCCGATCAGTCGAGTACTGATCTCTCGTTCCCTGGTTGTTTCTCGGGTGGATGACGAGAGGCCCGACGAGTCCATCAGAAGCTTGGTTGCTGTGATGTGCGTGGTGCCAATACGTTCCTGACTGGTTCTCGACCGTGAACCTGTACGTGAACGTCGCGTTGGGTGCAATAGGGCACTGCGTCACGCCGACGGTGCCGTCCATGGAGTTCGTGCCGTTTTGATACATGCCGTGAAAATGAATGGCTGTGGCATTGACGGCTTCGTTGCGGACGTGGACAACAATGGTGTCTCCCTCGTTGCACTCAATGAGAGGTCCGGGAAACTGGTTGTTGATGAGCATCATCGGCCGAAAGATCCCATCAGGGTTGAAGATCGCATCGCTGATGGTCCAATAGTACTCTCTGATGCTTGGCACGGCGTTGAAGTCCCACGAAGAGCCCAAAACATATTCCGACGAGTCCCTCAATTGTGGCGACGATGGTATCGGTTCTTTGACCACATAGACCGCCGTTTGAGAACGATGCGGTGCAGCCGCAGGGTAAAGCAGATCTGATGCATAAAAAATGAAGAAGAATATGAAAACGCCAAAGAAACCTGTAGAGACTCGACTCAGTAAAGCGCCCTCTGATTGACTCCTCAGCAGTTGCGGTGTCTCATCATCATCTTGGGGGGGAAGAAATGGCGATTTCTCGCCGTTGTCCTCCGTAGCTGAACTGTAAGACGAAGATTCCAGATGGTCCAAGTTGAAATCGGTGGAGATCGTTAGAGATGGACTCAAAAGCCTCTTTTGATCGCTTCCTCGCTCAACGTCGTCCATGGCGTGAATCTCATTGCGTCTTGACGAATGGACGGAATAACGCAACGCAAAGAAGAGATTCAAATTCAGACAAGAGGTTGAAAATGCGAACAAAATGCCGCTCACGAGCCGAACTGCCGTTCAAGGCAGGTAAGTTTTTGGAAAATGGGGTGGCGTAGCATTCTGTTTTGTTTCTGCCCGCTCGTTGCCGCCCTCTCGGGAAGCCGGCATGCCTGTCCTCTTACACGTGCGTTGGAAATGGCCCAATCAGACCTCACACTTTGACAACCTGCGTCTGCAATTGGAGTTCGGACGGTCCAAGTCGACTGAGGGGAAATGGATTCAATGCCATCCACTAGATCGAAAAGTACTGACAGGCTCCTTTTTTCGTCCCATCCATCTGTTCGTTTAATGGATCGACGAGCGTTCCCGTGCGCAGGGGTGGCGATGCTGTCAGCCTGTCAGGGATGTGACCTTCCCCATTCCTCGTCTCGATACTACAGAGTCACCGACACGGAGGTGCCCGACAGCAAATCATAGAGAATATGAATAATCAAGGAGTCCCGGCCTTGAGGCTCTTGGTTTACTTTGTGCTCGCCACGTCGTTCTTTCAACCACTCGTTTGAAGGCCTTTTCAGCTTCATCATCTTCCACGATGCATTACGCAGTTGCCGCAGCTATCTTCGCGGCCGGCGCCCATGCTGCTGCCGTAGCGCCTCTCTGTGCTCGAGCGACCTCTTCAAGCTCTTCTGGAGGTTGGGAGACTCGGTACACTGCCACCGGCACCGCTGCTGTCGCTGCTGCTGCTGCCACAGCCAAGACTAGCAGCCCAACCAGCAACGTCAAAGGCAAGGCTTTCGACCGCTTTGTCATTATCTGGAATGAGAATACCGATTACGATAAGGCTATCGGTGATCGTTAGTGCTTCCTTGAGCCCTTGATCCCCTCAGAATCTGACCTGTCGCAGCCAACTTTGCTTGGCTTGCCAAGAAGGGCATCACGCTGTCCAACAACTTTGCCGTCACTCATCCTTCTGAGCCCAACTACTTTGCATCGGTTTCTGGAGATTATCTGGGCATGAATAACGATAACTTCAATCGCGCCGATCGCAATGTTTCTACTGTGTTTGATCTCCTGGACACACAAGGAATCTCATGGGCGGCCTACCAGGAAGACATGCCGTTCTCAGGTTTCGAAGGCATGGCATGGGTGAACCAACAAAACGGAGCTAACGATTATGTCCGCAAACATGACCCGCCAATCTTCTTTGACAGCGTCACTAGTTCGGAGCAGCGCCTGTCCCAGGTCAAGAACCTGTCCATGGTCTACCCGGAGCGATCACAGTTCCACAAAGACCTCAAGGCCAATAAACTACCCCAATGGTTATTTTGCACGCCGAACATGACTTCGGACGGTCACGATGCGTCTGTCACTACTGCAGGTGCTTGGAACAGGAAGTTCCTTGAGCCACTGCTGGAGGATAAGAACTTCATGAACAACACATTGGTTTTGGTCACTTGGGACGAGAATGAGACGTACACGCAAAAGAACCGCATTCTTGGCATTCTTTTAGGAGACTCAATCCCTAAAGAGCTCGTTGGCACTACGGACTCAAACTTCTATAACCATTATTCTGAGCTTGCTACAGTTGAGGCCAACTGGGACCTCCCGACCCTCGGAAGGTGGGATGTCGGCGCCAACGTCTACAAGTTTGTCGCAGACAAGACCAAGAGCGTCATTCGTCAGTGGAGCAACACCTCGACAGTGCCCGACCGCTACTTCAACCAGTCGTATGCTGGTTTCTTCAACAGCAAAACCGCGAAGCAGTACCCAAAGCCCAACTTGGCTCTGGACGAGAATGCAGCCGGCAGGAAGATTCTCGAGTCCATCAAGGCGACCTGGAAAGACAGCAAAGCTCCTACGTACTACGAGGATACTGTTCAGGTTTCGGACGGACTTAACCCGCCTCCTGGCTACAAGGCATAAAGTCTCGGGACAAAGCACCTAGTAGATACTAGCATTGTAATGATAAATTTATTATTACGACTTTGAATGAATATCCTCTAAGTAATTAAGTTATAATACAATTAGAGTCTAGATATTTAGGTCTTATAGGATATACTTCTAATAAGAAGCCTTGTTAAAGCCTGTTCTTTTTTATAACCTTACTAGATTTCTTTACTAGTTTTCTTTAGCACTTTTTTTTTCTCACTTTTTATTATTATCTCTATTACAATCGTCTAAAGTATACGTCCTCGAATATGCGTACATGTATCCAAGATGATAGACTATAGAGACGCCAGAGGTACCTAGAGCGACAGAAGTAACAGTCGCGACAGTGATAGAGATAATAAGAACAACACCGCTCAGAGAGAGGGCAACGGGAATGGCATCGGACTTGGCCGAGCAAAACCAACCACTCAGTATCTAAAATACGTCACCCGGATGGTACACGGCATGCAGAATCAGCCCTCGTGATGTCGACGAGTCGTTCCACAAGGATGTTCATTGACAACGGCCCGAGCAGGGGAAATGTCGAGTGGAGAAGAGATCGTCAACGGCTATCCCTGCATTAGGAGCCCAAAATGTCCTTCCTGGTCGGGAAGGTGAGAAATTCGTCTCGATTCATTGGCCCAAGATTGAGGGGTTATATTCTCCGGACTCCACACACGTGGTCGCTCTTGGCATCGCCTCTGGGCGAAAGCTTGTGTCTTGACAGATGTTTCTTGCTCCCCCACACCCCTCTTCGACTTCGATGCCGACTATTTCTCCACTAAGGGAAACATTTGGGTATCACGGCATCTCTCAGCCGACTTTTTGGTTGTGTTGTGGCTATGCTGTATCGTCCACTAAGAAGCGCAGAAACTGCGCGTGGACAGAACCGTTGATGAATGGGAGACTGAGCCATGCGTGAGGGGCAAAATGCAGCCCGTCCTTTGCCGGTGTATCATTCCCAGGATTCTGCTCCCGTTTCTCTACAGCTTGAGCCTTCTGGATTGGAACCTCCAAACTCTGTGTTTCGATCGCCGGAGTTCAATGCGAAGTTGCCCCAAATCTCATTTGTTTCACTCAAATCAACAACCCAGTTCACCATTCCTGGCAGCCTTGATTCAGCCCGACAAGCCCCTTTCAAAGTGTTGGGTGGTGAACCCCTCGCTCAAATAAACTCCCCAACTCGCAGAACACATACATCGCCTCCACAATGGTCTCTCCCAAGCTTTCTCGTTTCCTCTCAGACTTCACACTCGGCTTCTCAGATGGCCTTACAGTACCATTCGCCTTGACCGCCGGTCTCAGCTCCCTTGGCCGCAGCGAGACGGTCATCTACGCCGGTCTCGCGGAGATATGCGCGGGATGCATCAGCATGGGAATTGGTGGCTATTTGGCAGCGCGGGACTCTTCACATAATGACTCGTCAACGGTGCAGCCATCACCGGTAGATGAAGAAGAACAGGGCATGCTGTCGTCGGCAGGAAGACCCAGCGAGGACGAAATCGATGACGAGAAGAGCCTGACAGGCGGAGCGATAGACGGAGAGGAAACAGTGCTCCGATATCTCCAGCCACTGGGCTTACCTGAGACAACCGTCGCGATGGTGATTGGGGCCGTGAGGTCTCGGCCGGGAGGGTTAAGCTGGGCTTCGGAGAGAATCAATGGCACCCAAGCTAGCCGACTCCACGCTCTTGTTGGAATTGACAACGTCGACAAGAGCCATCTGCTGATATCGCCAATCTTTTCGGGCCTGTCAATCGCTATCGGATATCTTTGTGGTGGGATGATGCCCCTGTTGCCGTACTTCTTCGCCTCGAGCGTCGGTCACGGGCTTCTGTGGAGCATCATCGTCTGTCTCATTGCTTTGTTCATCTTTGGAGCCGGAAAGAGCTGGTTATTGAGCGATAAGAAGACATCACGGACACGATGTCTATGGGAAGGACTTCAGATGACGTTGTTCGGATGTTGCGCCGCGGGGGCTGCGGTGTTATGTGTACGGTTGGTTGACCAGAAGTGGACGTGAGGTGGCATATCGATAGAAGAGAGTTGCACGTTGATATGATCACATTCTTCAGCAATGAGGTGATCGAGCATGTGTCGCAAAAACGACGCAGTTAATTGCAGGCGGCAATCAACGCCACATATACCCTACTACAGCATGCAAAAGCCCGTTAAAAATACTGATTAGAAGTTCTGGCTATGCCTTGCCCTGATATCATTGCTGAATACTACGATTAGAGCTGCTGCGCAATCCGAGGCAGAGGACCGTCTGGATTTGTTAATGACCAAGTGAAGGTGATTAGTGAACACGAATCGAAGGAGTGGCGGGGCTGACGGATGCGGCGTGGGTTGATCACTAATCTTTAGTGATGGGCGATGCCTTGATACAGCTTGAAAATGCTCACAGCTTACGCTTCCAACTTCCAAGCGATCCTGATAAACTTGGGATCATCCGCTTTGAGATATTCTGAGAAAGCTCGGAGTCTCAGCCAAGAAGGCCCCTTATTTGATAAGACAAGGTGAACGAAAGAACAGGTGCTGTAGCGTAGGACGAAGTCAGTTCCTCAGCATCCCACGAGGAATATCTTAGAAAGAGGCAGCTATCAATACATTAGACACGAGTAATTCTGAGACCCAGTGATTTACGTCGAATATCAAAGATTCAGCATCCATGATCGAATTGAATTCATTAAATCGGATGAAGATTTTTTGAGGTACGGGAATGCAATTCCAAAATATACGCTCAAGTTTTGAATCTTGGAACAGGCGCCAGTGATGCTTTTGTACTCGTCCGAACGTCCTCATGTTCCATTCTCCATCTAGGCTACCTAAATTGGATGAATCGTGCTATGGTGACAATGCTTGCCATGAACGACATGAAGTAACCTAGATCCTTTTAAGGGTGAGCCAATAAACTTGTCGTCTTACTTGTGAGAAGCTCGCTAAGGGAAACTTTATGATCTTGACTGGCTCAGATGATCTTATCAGAATGGCAAAGCCCGTAACGCTCCGGAACAGACCGCGAGACTTTCAGACGAGTATCAATAATAAGTAATTGAACAGAGCCTTGATATAGTCTCATGCTTTGTAATGATGCAGGTGAGCGCTGAGCCCGCATATTTGGCGGCGCGCACTACTAATCCCAATCCCATTCTTAGCTCGTAGCCATGTTTCTGGATTAGTGAACAGTACACACGCCCAGACTTTTGATACTGCGACAGGAACTCTGCCGTTCCCAAAACTGCAGTCCATCCGAACCACGATTATCAATCTGTTCAGACGCTATGCTCGGCCCCGGAACTGAATGGCGAACCCTGGGAGTGGTGTTCTGCAACACTTCGATTCCCTTCGAAGATAGGCTACTCCGCAAGGCGTGCGAGCATGAGATGTGATGCTGCATTTGTCAGTCCATCAGAAACTATGAACGTGTCAACTCGAACGATGAATCTACACAAGTTATTTAAGATGTCTTCTTTGGCCTCGTTCTGCTATTTGAGTGAATCCTCATCATATTCCACCTTCCACAACCTCCATCTCAACATCGACTAACTCAATAACAATCACAACCCTTCAACTTCATAACCTCAACTTCCAAAATGTCTTCCGGACTCACTTATCTCATCACCGGTGCCAACCGTGGAATCGGAAAGGGCTTCACCACCCTCCTCCTCCAGCGCCCCTCAACAACAATCATCGTCGGTGTCCGCGACCCAGCCGCCGCAGCCTCCAAGGCCCTCTACGACCTCCCTAAGGCCGACGCCGTCTGCGCTGTACGTCGCGTTGGGTGCCGAGAAGTTACCAATGGCGCCTTGGACGGTATCGCACATTTCGTAGAAGGCAGAGTATCCCGAGTACAGCTGGATGGACTGCCAGTAGCCAAGGGGTCCGACGAGAGCCCTATAGACATCACAGATGTGAGAATCGGATCCAAAGTCTCCATTACAACCAAGGCTTCAACTTACGAGGCAAAGTCCTCCTTGTGAGCAAGGTCCTGGAGGCCAAACTTCTTCTTCAGGGAGTAGATCTCATCATCACTGCCGGTGAGCAAGACGTTGTCCACGTGGTCGACGATCCGCTCAAAGTCGCGACTGCAGTTCTTAGGCATGCCGTTCTGGATGGGGAGGAAGTAGCTCCAGTAGTCGTAGGTCGCTTCGACAGGGCCACTGCTGGAGTGGTAGGCCCAGAAGGTTCCCGGAGCGAGCTTTGCGATGGCTGCGGCCAGGACGCCGGAGTATGATCCGCCGGTGTACACCCAGGGCTACGGGTCGTCAGTTTTGTCGGTCTACTTGACAAAGGCCTGGGCTCGATACTCACTGCTTGGGGGGCGTTGCTGCTGCCGTTCTTGTCGAAAGGCAGTTGGACGTTGCGGGCAAGGTTGGCAAAGTCGAGGACAGCATTCGTCATGGTATGCTGCTGGAGGTTCTTGGTGTCTTGGACCGCGTACGGCAGGGAGGTTCCCCAGTTACGGTCTGCGCAGCATTAGTCTTCTTGGCTCTGCTCCAGTGTCTGTGGCAAGTTCCATACGCTCAACCATAACGACGGCACCGCCGATTGCCTTGGCAATGGCTCCTGTGATGGCCCGATCCGTGAGGTATCCGGTGTAGGGGGCAGCCTCTGATTCTCCAGGCGTGAAGAACACCACCTACAATTCATGTCAGTGAGATGGTCACAGCATCAGGCGAGACAAGTCGTACCGGAGAACCAGGTCCCTCCCAGTACGTGGAGTTCCACCAGTATCTCTGCTGGAAGGTCCCGAGAGATGGGTCATTGTGGTCAATGAGCTGCTCAAAGAAACCGGCTTCTCTCTTGGAGAGGACTCCTTCCTCTTCATCTTCAGCCCTCAGAGGAGGCTGGATGGGTTGGAAGGCGAAATGGGCCTGGGCCACCGCGAGGCAGCTGAGCAAGGCGAGTGAGACCTTCATGGTGACGTAGAGCCGAGGATCTTCAGAACACAGAACGACTGGCTTGGCACGCTCGTCAACCAAGAAGGAATTCCAGCTCCATGATCACGGCCGCGGGGGAGCTGCATCTTTTAAGAGAAGCGTTGTACATGGGTCCAGGGCGCAGACCCCGTATCTCATGGTAATACGAAGCGATGATCGGGTCCGCTTAAGCAGCATGCCATGCAACAGCGCATGCCTTGACATTGTCGACATTCACAGTATTGCAACAGTGAACAGGAACAAGCTTTCCAAGTGTTGGCGGGAGAGGTACTAGCCCCGGTGCGACCCCGGCATCGCACGGGGCCCAAGGGCCAAATGCGACGAGGTCTCCATAATGAGACCGGGGGGTTGTAGGCGGGTTGACAACGGCTTTACGGTCTCTGATAGGCATTTGCAGGTGATGAGAAGTTCGTTGCGTGGGCCGACAGGTTAGCCGGAAGCGGAAGGTGAGCGTTGGGAGATGGCGATGGCCCCAGGTCGGGTGGCACGCCTCGGCACTCCGGCAGGAACTATTGTCTCCGGTCCAAGGGCCGACCTGCGACAATGGGAAGGTGTTTTGGGGTTCTGGATGAATTCATAGGAGTTGGTTTTGCGTGATCGGCTCTTGTGCAGAAAAGTCTCGGATGGTGAGCCTCTCAGCTCGGCTTAAGAGGCAAACATCTTTCCCGTGGAAACGTCGAGACGTTCTGCCATTGAGAAGTATGTACTTGGGGGGAAGAAATACCGCACAGAGCTCATCGATAATGAGTTGAAATGGTTAGATAGACTGAAGGCCGCTGCCGACGATCGACTCAGGGAATGTTACGTTGCTGCAGGCGGGCTTGAAGGGTTGCGCTCACCACCACCCCACGGATGATTTTACTTGGGTACCTCGCCATTCACCACACAACTTATCAGTGAATCAGGGATTTGTAGATAACCAGATAAAGAGACTATCGCGTTCGGGAAGTGGGTATGCTATGTTATGTGGTTGGTTGCGTACAGACTGAGTACTGTAGGTACATGAAGAGTGCGTACAAGTCGTCGAGTTAAGGGTGTAAGCAGCTACAACTTAGAGCTTGTAAAGGCGCCCGGCAATGTAAAACCCGGTGTAAAGTACTCTGTAGTGCAGTATGTAGTGTAATAAAGTTCAAGTTGGTAGAGACATGGAAGAGGACTGAAAAGGAGGCTTCCTGGCTCTGGAGCGACCGTGCTGGTGGTGAACCCACCCAACCAATCAAATGCCCCAAAAGGTAATCAACCGCTTTTAGCCTCACAAACCAGGCCATCAGGGAATTCACTGTCGGAAGCTCCACAATCCAATCCAAAGCTCCGACGACATTTCAAGATCCAGAATCCCAATTGACCATCGACGATAGCCTCATTCGCCCATTACAGACCCCAATCGTCGTCACAATGGCCGGAGACTCAGCACCAAGGGGTCCGTCTCCCCATAATATCACCCCCATGCTATCCACCCACCCGCAATGGCTGACATTCCTCTCCAGAAGCGACCCGCGAGGAGATGCGGGAGGCGAAGCTCCCCCTCCCGTACCGCGACAGCTGCGCCGGTCTCCTCATCCCCCTCAACCGCTGCCGTGTCGACACTTGGTACCTTCCGTGGAAGTGCAATGTTAGTCTTTCTCGCCCCTACCATCCGCCCCTATCCGGCCTCCCTCTCGACCTCTCAATCGACCCGTCCGATGAATCCGAGAACACAGTTTGTCGCTAACCTAGAATCCAATCGAAACAGGACGAGCGCCACAGCTACGAGAAGTGTCAATACGACGAGTTCAAGAAGCGTGTCGCCAAGATGAACGAGCTCCGCGCGGAGAAGGGAACGAGAAGCAACTAGAGTGGTAGCAACGGGACGAGACGAACGAAACGAGCCTGGGACGGCGAGCGTCTGTGTACATAACCTGTTATTTGAGGATCAAGGGGCCAGAAAAGGGCAGCATGGGATTGATCTTGCCGCGAGGGTCATAGATCGAGCCGAATTGACGTCTTTTTGCGATTCCATTATGGCCCGATGATGAGGAAAGTTTGTTGCGGTACGAGGGCTCGACATGGCGAAAAGCGCTACATCTGCGAGGAGGACGCATCACGAGAAGTCAAGTGTCTTGAAGTGTGGAAGTGGAAGGGACCATTTGCGTCATGCGCCCTGGCAGTAGGAGAATGACATGACAGAGTGACAGACGAATATTCCACGAGGGCTCGTGGGCAGGGGTTACTCTGAAGACAAAGCTAAGCAACTGGCCATTCAAACTTAGATTGCCAGTCGGAAAGAAACGACAGGGTGGTAGAACTAAGCCTTTCGATTTGACTGCGCTAAATTCCAAGACTCTACAGTGGCCCAGGCCGATGCATCAAGATGCCTTCACCCGATCCAGAAAGTCCAGCAGTCGCTTCTTAAGCACAACGCCCAGGACCTTCGATGTCTCCGGCTCAAGGATGATGATGTACCTAGGGCCCAACTTCCCGAACATCTCCAAAACGTGCTCCATCGGAGCCTCGGCGCAGACTGTGAGCGGCGTTCGGTCAACCAACTCAGTCATGACGCCAGTCCGCAAATCAAGTTCCTCCGCTTCGCCGCCAGTCAGCACCGCATATTCTACTTCTGCCTCGGGCAGATAGCCAAACAGCAGTCCAGCGTCACTGACGAGAACGAGGCCCGCATCCATGAGTCCCCTGGCCTTCAGCTTCCGCAGCTTCTCCGCCAGCACATCCCTACGGACGCGGTACTCGCTGCCCACCCACAGAGTGATCTCCTCCATTGTCCCGGCCGGAGGAACCAGCTCACGGGCGGTGGCTTCTCGCTTCCGCACCACCTCGTGAGCTTGCTCCGCATCAAGAAAGGGGTGGCCTAGCAGGTGTTGCGAGAGATCGTACACTGATTCCCCCGAGATCGCGTCCGCCACCCATTTGGCGGTCAGGATGGCACACATAAAGGCTGGCACGTACGTCACCTCGCCAGTCAGCTCAAACATGATAACAGCCAAGCTCACAGTCATCCTGCTCACGCCCGCGAGGAAGGCCGCCGCGCCGACCATTGCGAAAATACCGGGTGAGATCCCACCAACGAACTGACCCACCAATCGTCCAAAAAGAGCGCCGCCGTCGAGAGCGGGGATGATGATGCCAGAGGGGACTTTACATCCAAAGGTGATGATAGTCAGGAGCAACTTGATGACCGTGCTGCTTGCAAGCTGCAGCATGTACAATCTCTTGTCGTTGCTTCCCTCCTGCTGACATATCCAGTTACCGTCTGGCTCCTTACAGTCAACTAGTAGCCTCGAGAGTGCCACGTCGCCCGTGTCGCGGATGAGCACGTTTGGGTACTGCAGCAGAGCGGTGGCCAATACGACACAACATAGCTCGAGCACGGGATGCTTCTTGACGATGTCGTATCTGCGGAAACGTTTGGACCAAAGAAAGTTGGCCTTGCAGAATACTCCGCCGAACACGCCGCCAACGACACCCAGCAACACAAACACCAAGTAGTGCACCGGGTCATAGTCGACCCCGTAGCTCGTCTCGAAGAGCACCAGCTTCCCGGTTCCCGTGGGATTCAGCGCTTTGAGAGCAATGGCCGCGATGAGCGAACACAGGAACGCGCGCCACAATACGCGTCGTGGAAAATACGTGCTGATTTCCTAATTAATGGGTTTCGTCAACATCATCAATCCAGTCCGATTGGAACCACGAGACCAGACACATCAAAACAATCAACAACATACCTCGTAGCTGAACAGCACACCGCCAATCGGCGCACCAAAAGCGACGGATAGGCCAGAAGAGCATGCCACGCTCAGCATCTCCCGCATCTTGCGCGGGTTGTCCCTGTACTTGGGGAACCGGTTGGCCACCAGCCACCCGACGCACGTCGAGATGTGGACAAAGGGACCCTCTTTGCCCAGACACATACCCGTCGACACGGCAAAGGTTGCGCCCACGGCTTTCACGACCAGGACCTTGAAGTCTAGGAAGTGAGGGATCACGAAGCCCGATAGGATCGTCTTGATCTCGGGGATCCCGCTGCCGGCGGCCATGTACATCGTCTTGCCCTCCGTCATGGCACCTGCTGTGACGGCAGTATCGGCGTCGACGGCTGGCAGGGAGGCTTTGGTGGTCATGGTGACGTTTCCCGCGACGATACCGAAGAGGAGGGCAAACAAGACGTAGACAGCATAGCTGGCGACGTAGCCCCCTCCATCGCCCTCACCAACCCAGTGGTTCCAAGCATCGCAAGTCCCCGTCTCCGACACCCCCCAACAACACTGCCCACGGTCCAGGAAAACATTCGTTCTGCAGTACCCCTCCTTCCAATCGCTCACCGTCGCCACGGAGACGTCGACGACAAAGGCAACGAGGGCAGTGAGCGCGCCGATGACCGCGGCGGCGATCCAACCCTGGCACTGGTCGAACCAGCGCGCTGCGGTGCCGCGGATACCTGAGCGTGCGCGGAGGCGACGGGCGCGGGAGGAGTCCTTTGTCAAATCGCGGAGCCAGTCGATGGTGGTGTAGTCGTTGTAGGGCAGGCGGTCGCCTAGAGGGGGCGATTGGCCTAGGGCTTGGTCTGCTTTGGAGAGTGAGGGTTGGTGCGATGGTGTTGAGCTGGACTGTCTGGTTTGGGATGTTGGGAGGAGGGGGCTATTCTCGTTGGTTTCACCGTCGTCTGAGGCCATTTTCTCATTAGTGTTGTGTCTTATCTATCTGCGGTGAGAATGTTTGTCAAGAGCACCGGCAGGAGGGCGAGAAGTCATCGATATTCCAACATTTGGAAACTAAGGTCTAAGGGGGCAGAGGTACTCTAGATATGAATACTTCTACAAACGCCATTTCTATCCATATCTCAACTCTCCCAATAGATTCAGTGAACATCGTCCCAATCCTGCAGCCCGCGGAGAAACAGATCGGCGCGAACGCACATGGTCGAAAGTCTGGAGATAAGATTGGGCCGTAGATAAGGTCGTTGGTCTGGCCTCATTAGCCCGCCCGTTGCTTTTTGGCGCTGCCCGCTTCCCCTAAACTCCAACCCCAGCATTCGCCCTACCGTGCTCAAGGTAGTTGCCGGAGATCTCCAAATGTGGCGAGGGTGAGTACCGAGTGTCGTCTCCGCGGGATAATCCTCACGTCGCGATCCCAAATCTCTCGAGACTCCCCCCCCCCCCCCCCCCCCCCCCCCGCCCTCCCCCTCCCCGGGCCAGGGGAGCTGCCGGGGACCTCCAAATGGGGGGGGGGGGGGTACCCAGGGTCCTCCCCCCGGGGGAATCCCCCCCCCGCGATCCCCAAACTCTCCGGACCCCCCCCCCCCCCCCCCCTCCTGCTCACTTGCGGTAGACTTGGCGAAGTGAAAGAATGCGAACGATGCCTGCCAGCTAAACTTTTTCTTCTTTTCTTGGGTTGATGCTTCATCTTATATACAATAAACAAAGGAACGGGAGACCATGCGAATGGGGGTATATGTTCTAAATGTACAACGAAACAGACGAAATGAAAATGTGCAATTAGATGAGAAATGAAACATTGCCAATCTGTAAAGGGGGCAAAACAAATGAGTGTGAAGCGCTGATGATAGCGCCGATATTTCTCCCACCAAAAACTCCAAAGCAATGAATGAGAATCAAACGCCGTCCAGTGCCAGCACCTTTGGGACAAATGTACTCCATAAGAAACCTGATTTTACACAAGTTTTTTCTCTGCGTCTTTTTTTCACGCTTAGTCCTTTTTTCGTCTCAAGTCTCGAGACAAAAACGTATGAATCCCCCCTGTCAAGGGCGAGCTCAGCAAACTACCTTGACCATGGGCTCCCAAGGCTTCGCCGTGTTCCAGAGATACGTCTCCGGCGGCGCCCCGTCGTCCGAGGTGAGCAGGTACTTCACGTACGCCGGCGGCACGACGGAGGGAATCGGCGGGAGGAAGTCCATCTTTTCTTCCTCGGCGACGTCGTCGACCATCTCGTCGTCCGACATGTCGTAGTCGAAGTCGTAGTCGCAGTCGTAGCTCAGATCGAAGCCGAGGTCAAAGTTGAAGTTGTAGTAAAAGTCGCAGACGTCCTTTTCGTCGCGGCGGACGAGTTGCTGGTCTTCTTTTTGAGAGTAGGAGTATGAATGGTTGGCGAGGATGGAGGCGAGGATGCTTGCGTCGAGGTCTGGTGTTTTGTCCTCTGGTGTCGCTGCTGCTGCTGCCGCCTCTGCGATGATGCCGGCGCTCTCGAGGCTTGACATGAAAGTCTCGACGTTCTGATTGTAGACCTCTGGCCGGAGGACGTGCGCCTCGTTGATGATGACTTGGAACCGTACGGTCTGGATGTCGATCACGACGCGGTCGACCATCGAGGGGAACCCGTAGCTGCTTCCCGCGCCGAGAACCCAAGACTCGCGGGTGCGGTCGCCGGAGCTGGCGCCGTCGTACCAGACGGCCGTGCCGGTGTGCGAGGTGTCGACGAGGACGAGGCGGTGTGAGGCGTCAAAGGTGATGTGGCAGTGGGCTGGGGCGATACCGGGCAGGGACGGGAGGAGGATGTCTGCAAGAGCAGGGTCGGTGCCGAGGACGAAGCCTGGGTTGGATTTGGGGGGCGATGTGAAGGTTAGGGAGAGGGCTGGGCGGGGTTTGGTGAGAGATGCCTCGAGGCTTGAGAAGGAGGATTTGGTGAGGAGGGAGGGATCGATTGTTGGTGTTGTGGGCGGGAGTTGGTTTGGGTTTGGTGTTTGGATGATGGGTTCGTAGGATGAGGGGATCGTGGAGACGGTCCGAGTTGCATTTTGGGGCATGCGGATTGCTTCGAGGGCAGGTTGGTTTGTGGATGAGGGAAGCAGCCAGGCGATTACGTTGGAGGATTCCATTTTGAGGGTTGTTTGTGGTGTTTTTGTGCCGTTGGTGTGGTGATGGTTAAAGATTGTAAGTGATTGTATAGTTCAGTCGATGGAGTGAAGCTGACGTTTGTCGAGATAATGAAAGTGTGAGATAAAGTACTACTGAATGAAGGTTGGGCGATGAGATGAGTAAGATAGATATGCTCTTATTAGTGACCTTGAAAGTAGCCGGTATTATCGAGGTCCTCGAAATGAGTGGTTAAGTATTTGTCAGATGAGCTGCTGATTCTTGTTTTGGTGAGATGCAAGAGAAAAGCAGTGAGACGAAGAAGTCATTTGATCCTCTTATATCACTCGAGAGTGAGTGTGTGGTTGTTTGAGGGACCTGCCAGTTGGCGATGTTTTCGTATCCTGGCTGCATGGAGCACTCCACTGGACGAGGGCAGCGTGTTGGCCACAACAAGAAACAAGAAACAATGAGGCCTCGACGAACCACTGGGCCGTCGCATTAGTCTGGTGGATCACTTGATCCATGGAACCGAAAGTAAACAAAAGAAGGGGGTGAAGAGAAGCCTCATAGCTTAGAGGTGGCCGACTTCCCATGATGTGCCTGGCATTTAGCATGGGGGGGACTGAAACGGGATGGGAAGTCTGGAGACTTCGGGAGGAGGCGACAAGTGGTTGCAGCAGGGACGGGAGAGTGTAAGCCAATGGTTCCCGCGCCACCCGCACGGGCTGGTGGGCATGGCATCTCAAATCGGTGATGGGAGGTTGCTGATTGTACTGGATTGAGACGGGAAGAGACGAAAAAAACGAAACGGGTTGCATGGGTGATGATGGGGGCGTTGCTGCGGATGTGACTCACGTTTTGACAGCACATCCAGAAACGCGAACCACCAATGCAAGTGGCCTGTCGAGATTTTTTGGTTCGATGCGCGTTCGCGTTGGTTGTCTCGGCGAGGAGCGTCAAAGCATCTAACGAGCTAATTGGTTCGGTAACTTGGCCAATCTGCACTCGTGGCTTTCATCACTTCAACTCCAACAATTCTATTCTTCTTCACTTGAAAGAAAATAATGGACGGATTGCATAGAGCTCTGAGATGTAGGCAAGTCATCAGCGACATTCGCGATGTTGGTGCTTGGTACCCTGCAAGTAAGGAAGCCGTAGGAAAAGTCGTCAAAGAGGAACCTCCGATGCTCCAGGAGGCAAAAGAGCAAAAATGCAGTGCGGCCAATCAAACAACACGCATGTCAGAGTTCGAGTCTGAATTTGGCGACACTACTTTGAGATCTCATTCCGACTTCCACCACAGTCACTACTAAGGTACGACTCTATTCTTGCTGGTTGTCTTGTTATCCTATCACAGCGATGCACCTCAAGAAGTCGAGTACCTAGTATATGACCGCAGTATTGACCAGGGGCAGTGGTGATCGCCCACTTACAGATTCAACTCCATATATAGAAAAGACACGTGTGATGATATTCAGGTCAACTCCAGCCACAAAGCTGCTTTTGAGGTTGTGATGGCTCCCAGGATTGCGGCCGGGATAGAAACATAATGGACGGGAGCCAGGCTGGGATACAACAGAGCCGCACCGATGCGATGCAGGAACCCGCGACACACCGAAAAATAGGATATCGGGTGGGAGCCTTTGTACTTGCACTTTGATGGCCTTTTGGAATAGTAGACGGGACGCATCCCCGTTAACGAGCTCAGGTCGGAGCCGACGACGGATGGTTCGTTGGTGATGGAGAGCTTTGTCTGAAGCACCGCGCGGTTGATTTTTAATGCTGACACAGACATCCTGGGCTTTGGCGGAAACGGAACACTTGATTGGCTCAAATGTCAGGTCTCGTTCTGAGCCGTCACATTTCAACAATGGGCCAGAGATTGAGGAAAATAGATTAATGGAGATATGAAATGAACAGATTTTATTAAGTATGCGGAAGAAGACAAGAGTAGATCTCGAGACGTTTTCTTTGGCCCAGGGATAGTATTCCAGAGTAAGGTGATGCTGGATTTAAATCAACCCGACCTTCAGTGCCAGAGTCATCCAGTGCACTTGACAGTGAGGTGCGATTCTTGAATTTGCCGATACCAGGATGTGATGATGTAATCAGGAGAGCCCCACAGACTGCGTGCAAAAAGCTCAGCGCGGAAAAGAGCCGACCCCGCTAAAGAAACCCTGAAATCCAAGTTGGAGACCGCTAAAGTGGACTCAATCCGCTCGAACCTGACCTAAGCAAGGAGGATTACACCAAACACCCCGAAGTCTCCGCGCGCGCGAGATCACCCACCTCTCTGGAGTAGGTACCTCGAGGCCCATAGCCGTCGGATCGCTGGAACCTCGGCGAAGTGCGGTCGAGGGCCGACCTTGCGTGCCCGCCCACTAACTTTAGGAACTTCCGCCTGTGGAGGTACCTAGCCGGCGCAGATTGCCATGGCAGATGCACCCGTGCTGTCATCATCTTCCTGCATGACTAATGCCAGACACAACCACCACCTGCCCACCACCACCACAACCACCGCATTCCACCACCCCTCGCCGTTCGGAGCGGAACCGGTCACCGATTTAATGTTCTTGCCGCTCACGCCGCTGTTCCGCCGTTGAATCTCTCTCTCCCGCTCTTGACATCTGGCTTCTTTTCAACCACGTTCTGATTTACTTCCTCCGCCAGTATACCCTGTGGACGATTGTAACCCCTTTGGAATTGACCGTCTCACGTTCCAACGTTACCTGTTCTGCACAGCGCACCAATTCCCTACCCCCACTTCCGCGACTTTCCATCACCAAAAACCCCCCGCCATGCCCGACTTCGAAGGCAAGCCAGACGGCGCGGGAGCGCCCAATGACTGGCGCGAAGATACTCACCAGCTCCCTTCTTTCTATTCTCCGAAACAGAAGACAGTCGACGGCCCATCCGACCATGCCTCGGGCACCGCGCACCCAGAGCCCGAGCAACTAAGCCTCTCCAACCCCGCCGCCGCAGCAGCCCCCGCAACAGCCGACGACGACGCCGCATCGACAACCTCGGCCACCCAGATCCCGCCACCCTCCCTCCTCTCGCCAGCCTTCACACCGCCCGCGACACCGGGGACATCAACCCCCCTCACAGCCGAGGCGGCTCCGCGCGGCGTCCCCGTCGACAGCTCCGTTCCCTCGGGCGGCTGCGGCACGAAGCGCCCCCGCCTCCTCGAGACCCTCCCCGAGGTGCAGTGCATCGTGCGCGCGCGCATCCCCACCGTCAACGGCACCGAAATGTTCCTGCACTTGTATACCAACAACGTCGACAACAAGGAGCACCTGGCCATCGTCTTTGGGCCCCACATCCGCAGCCAGTCGCTCGATGCGCCGCGGCCGGGCGAGACCGAGATGGATCGCATGATTCGCGGTGCGTACACGGGTCGTTTGTTCCCCGGAAGGTCGACGAGCGGTATGCCGGGCGGCGTGGCGACGCCTGTTGGCGAGGAACCGCCTGCACAGCGCGGGCCTGCGCTGGTGAGGATTCACTCCGAGTGTTACACGGGTGAGACGGCGTGGTCTGCGCGGTGCGACTGCGGCGAGCAGCTCGATGAGGCGGCAAGGCTGATGAGTCTACCCGGGAACACGAATGGTGGTATCATTATCTACCTGCGCCAGGAAGGGCGCGGTATTGGTCTCGGGGAGAAGCTGAAGGCATATAACCTCCAGGACCTCGGCTCGGATACCGTCGAGGCGAACTTACTGCTGCGTCACCCTGCGGATGCCCGGAGTTACGGGCTGGCGACGGCGATGCTGCAGGATCTTGGGCAGAGCGAGGTGCGCCTGCTGACGAATAATCCTGATAAGATTAGGGCGGTGGAGGGCCCCAATCGCGAGGTGAGGGTTACGGAGCGCGTTGCGATGGTGCCGCTTTCGTGGAAGGGACGAGGCGGGTTCCGGAGCAATGAGGTTGAGGGGTACTTGAAGACAAAGGTAAGTCTCTGTTGTGTTTGGTTGTGTTTGGTTGTGTTTGGTTGTGTTTGGTTGTGTTTGGTTGTGTTTGGTTGTGTTTGGTTGTGTTTGGTTGTGTTTGGTTGTGTTTGGATTGCTGGAACTAACAGAACTACAGATTGAAAAGATGGGACATATGCTTGACATGGGTGGCATGCCTCATTGAGGAGAGATCAAAGTGCAGTGGGGTCGCATATTTTCCTGATGATTAGTGATTGGTGTCGAACGAAAAGGAGGTGACGAACGTGGTTGAGAATCATCAAGCATATGGTAGAAAACGGCGTACGGGTTGTTTTGATACGAATACCTGGGACATTGGCGTACTTGGCATACTTGTCCGCTGGGAGCCCCAACGACTGGAAATGTTCATAGCATCGTTGGATAACTGGACTCATGGCAATTTACGGAAAAAGATCATTGAGGCGGCGGCTAGTTTTATCTGGCATTGAGGTGTGCATCTGCCAGATACACTTACCTACCTAGTACTTAAGCTTGAGTGGTATCTGTCTACCCAAGGTACATACTTTGGTGCAAGTTACCTAGTGGTTGAACAGAAATGTCGAAATGACGGCTTGCTGCAATCTTGATCCCAGGAAGGCTTGGGAGTGCAGTGGTCAAAATTATCGCAGTATATTTGAGCGCAATTCCGGGATTGTCACTGAGATGCAGATGAAGATAAAGCGCGGGCCGGCTCCCCTCCAAAAGTCGCTCCGGGACCCCTATATAATGATGTACTGGTACGGCGGTGGGCGCACTGACCCGCCGACAGGAAGCTCCAACCAACGTCACACCCAACTCGCCATACGCAAACTCTCACTTATTCGCATCCCAGCTTCAACCCAGATGCTCCCCAGAGCTTCCACCACCAGCCCACCATGTCGCGCAGAGTAGCGAAAGGAGACTACATTGAGACCGTACGCCCTCCATCCCCTCAAAATCACCCCCTTCAACACAATTCACGCACCGAGTTTACCGACTAACTCCCGAGTAAAACAACAGGACACAGGCAACAAGGTCGCCCGCAAAGCGACCCTCGTCGGCACCCAGAATATCATGCTAGGCGGCAAGACGGTAATCCAACCAGAGGTCATGATCCGCGGTGACCTCGCCCGCTCAGCACAGCCCTCTGCCGGCGGCGCCCCGGCCAACAGCACGGCCGTCGCGATCGGGAGATACTGCTTCCTCTCCAGGGGCGCGCTCCTCCGGCCTCCAGGACGGATGTACAAAGGGTATGTTCTCCCCAAACCCACCACCGCAATAGCCACAAACACCATCGGACCCTATGCTGACTTTCCTACGTTCATAGAGCCTTCACATACATGCCCCTCCGCATGGGCGACCACGTCTTCGTCGGCGCAAACGTCGTCATCCAGGCCGCCTCGATCGGGAACCACATCCACATTGGCCGCGACAGCGTCATTGGCGAGTTCGCCATCGTCAAGGACTACGTACGCATACTCGAAGGCACCGTCGTGCCGCCCAACATGGTGATCCCGAGCTTCAGCGTCGTCGCGGGCCAGCCGGCGCGCGTGGTGGGCGAGGTACCCGAGGGCGGGCACGAGGAGTTTGAGTTGAGGGAGCTGTATAAGACGGTGGGGAATAATCCGCAGCCTTTGACTGCGTGAGGTTGGGTTGGTGTTTTAGTGCCTCTGGGGGTGGGAGGGGGAAGAGATGCGTGTGATGTTAGAAGTTGGTTGACAGCTTGGCATTTGCTTGCGCGATAGAGACGGAGTTTGGCGTAGGTCGAGCTTTGAGCTCAAATGATACCCTTTCTTTTTCGCAGTGAGGACTTTGTTCCTGTCTCGTTCTGACTTCCACGTGTGGCAAAATTCCTTGACTTCGCGCGTTAGGGAACTTTTCAATGGTTGGTCGATGCTCCGTCGGAGCTCTTCATCACAGAGGCTTCTGGCAAGGCATGTTCGGTTCAAAGTTGCTGCAGCTATGAGCTATCACATACATATAAGCAGCCTCAAAGAAAACATCTGACAGAGGAAGATACACTTCAGCACAGCGGGGCCCCTTAAGCCCCATGCAACAACCCGTCCCGAACGCCGCTGCTCACCCAACTTTCAAGACTTCAAGGCTCACCCGGCCATATCGAATCAGCCAACTCCCTTACAAGCTTCAACTTGTTCACCATATCCTGATGCGAAACCGAATTTCCCAAATGATGACTCGCAAACCCACACTGCGGACTAACCCCAATCCTCTTCAACGCCTCCTCGCGCGTCTGCCCCGCCCCCTGCGCAACATAATCCGCCGCTTGGAATACCCTCTCCCTCAGCTTCCCAACATCCTCGAGCTCAGGGAACTTTGACGTGATGACGCCCAGCACGACGTTCTTGTGCGCCGGTAGCTCCTTCAGCGGTCCGAACCCGCCCGCGCGGTCGGTGTCGTACTCGAGGAAGTAGGTGTCGGCGTTGATCTCGTTGAAGAGGCGCGAGGCGATGCGGTCGTAGCCGCCTTCGGAGAAGTGGCGCGAGTAGGCAAAGTTGCCGCGGCAGAGGTGGATGCCGAGGTGCATGTCTGCGGGGCGGGAGGTGATGCAGTCGTTGTAGAGTTTGATGTAGGATTGGAGGAGGGCGTCTGAGTCTTCGCCTGCTTCTTTGAAGCCTTGGAGCATCTTTTCTGAACAGAAGTCTGGGAAAACACGGTTTCTGTCAGCGAAGGATGTGGAATAGGCAACGGGGCGTCACTTACACGCCAGGTTGGGATCGTCAATCGTCACATTGCGGACACCGTGCTCATAAAGAACCTCAAGCTCGGTGCGGTACGCTTTGGCGATATCGGCAAAGTACTCTTCGTCGTTGGCGTAGACGTCCTTGGGGTAGGCGTGGCCCTTTTGGTAGCGGAGATGATACCACTCGGGCGCGGGCAAGGTCAACTTGGCCTCCTTGACGCTTTCAGGAGGGATGTTGCTCTTGAGGAACTCCCACTCTCTCAGGTAGGTGCTTCCCTTGTGCTTGATCTTGCCGGTGCAGACAATGGACTCGCCGGGCTTGTGATCGCTCTCAACTGGGTGTCACATAGCGTCAGTCTCCCTAATCTCGAGGGTATCGAGTATCCCGTGGGCCAAAACTTACTAAACGCCGCAATGTCTGGCACGTACATGCGAAATATATCCCAGCTCGGCGTGTCGACCTCCTCGAACCCCTCCAGTCCGGGGAAGAAGTTGCCCCAGAACTGGTGGCGGCGGTACTCGCCGTCGTTGATGGCGTGGAAGCCGAGGTCCAGCTGCGTCCGGACGATCTCGCGCACGCCCTCCTCCTCGAGGCGGTTGAGTTCCTGGTCGTCTGCAATCTCTACGGCTTTTTTCCCGTCCAAGGCGACGCGCTTGTCAGTGAGGGCCTTGGGCCGCAGGAGCGAGCCCATGTGTTCGGCGCGGAAGGGCGGTTTCTGGTGGTTCTTGGATGTCATGGTTTCTATTTTGCGTAGACAAACAGAAAGTTATTGGTATTGCAGTGGAGTAGAGCACGAGAAGAACCCTCTGGCCACGGCGTATATATAGACTTTGGTACTCGCGACGAAGCGTGGGGTTGCGAAAGGGGATAGGCCTTCGGCATTGCGAGATCCAATGGCCTAGCTAGGTAACTTTCCTAGGTTGGCCAGCCACTCAAACCAGGTCTCGCGAGGGCGTCCATTCTGGTGTAAGGCTACCCGAAGCAAACAGACTTGCGCTTTCTTGGACCTGGACCCCCGTCAGGACGATGTCATCCGGTGCCACCATCACCACTTCCCCCAAGCTGCCCATCCACCAAGATTCCCCGCTTTCCCCGCCCTTTGTCATAGCTTAGTCGAGGGGGTCTGATCATAAGTTGCTGGACGGCAGATGAGTAGAGCGGCATCGGAATCGGCTATCAGTCGTTGGCCGCTTAAGTAAATGCGAGCGTTTTGGAATTGGTGCCTGGTTTCTGCTAGGTTGAAGCCATTCTCGAGGTTGATTTGCTTCTTCTCAGCGCAGCCAAGGCAAGGTACCTATGCGCCGTAAGAGCGCAGCGGTGGAGACGCTGAATGATTGTCGTTCGAGGAAAAGAAACTTTTATATGGCTTGCATTCATTTCAAGATCATAAGTCTTCCGACATAAAATAAAGTAATGTCTAGTATGTAAGTGCTGACTGGACTCTTGTGTAGCTCAAGTGCATCGCCGATTCGTCGGCTGCCGTGCTTCTAGCTATTCGCGGTGTTATCGAGATTGGTACTGGCAGTTTCCCAATCACTGACCCCAAGACATGATCCACTTATGGTCAGTTCACGAATTGATAAAACCCATGTCTGTCACATGCACTTAACGCCCTTCGAGAATCTCAGACAACAAAACTAGAGGTACCAAGAGATGTCATGGGAGGGAGGTGTGAAGATCCGGAGCTTCGAACTCGGAGCTTTTATCGTTATCTTATCGCAGGAGCTCTGGTGGAGCACTGTGGCGAAGGCCGCCCGTTCCCGTGGCGGGGCAAACGGACCAGGACCCCGCGGTGACATGTCGCCCCCCTCCAGGACAGGTAACCTCGGAGCTGCATCTCATTGTATGGCAAGATTTCCATAATAGCATCCATCATTAATCCTCTTCTGCTCCAGTCTCTTCAGCCATGGTGTTGGATTGAATCCGGGACTGAGATCCTTCCATCAGCAAACTATCAGCCTATCTCATCCGGGGCGGCTTCATCGCTTCGTCTGAACTTGAAACTTGCCTCGGCCGGGACTATTCCGTGAAACATCGCCCTCTAGGCCATATTCTGTATTTCGTTCGACGACATAGTCACTTCGCATCAATTCATCGAGACGACTTCCGCATCTGCGATAAAATTCTGACAGCCTCTGCTGTAATACAAGCAACGATGGCCACCTCCGTCAATGATCTCCCAAACGAGATCCTAAGCCAAATATTCTCCCACCTGGACCGACCTGCGCCATCAGACTCGAAACTCCATGATCAACCAAGCTCTTTCATGCTGCAGAACCTCTTTTTTGACCGCGATCTCAAGACTACTTCTCTCGTTTGCAAGCGATGGCGAGGTGCCGTGCTCCCTCTGCTGTTCCGCCATGTGGTCTGGACATTCGACCGATTCGAGTTACCGCTCATGGAAGAGACGGGAAACCCTGCGTCCGCGATCGAGTTTTTGTCATTCCTCCGGGCGAACAATTTGACCAACTATGTCGAAACACTTTCAATGTTTGTCGAAGATGCCATGGGCGGCGTATCGGACGGCACCAGCAGTGCCACTCTTATGGAGACAGGCTTTGCGAACAAGGCCTCGTACAGCGAAGACTACAACTGGCTCTGGACGACAATCTTTGAACATATTGATCCCACCCGGCTTACAATGATTGCGTCGCCACGGGTGTTGGCCCAGATGCTATCGCGTATGCTCTTCCTTGGGGATGCGTGGAACTTTTCCATGCCTCGGCATGTTCTTTCGCTATCACGCAAAGAAAAAAGGTCAAAAGAGACGCAACTCGAGGCACCGGTGACAGCATCATCAACAAGTCAGGCATCTAGTTCTGAACTCACACATCAGAAGCGTGTTCCATGTGGCCTCTTCACCATCCGCCCATGGCAAGCTCTCTTACTGAACGAAGGATCCTCGACGCGAGTCTACAAGACATACGAATTCTACCTCAAACGCCCACCTTCCATCCTCGGCGCTCTTCTGGGCGCAGAAGAGTTCCCCAATGACGAATCCATGATCCCCTCCTCGATCCGCGACCTCTCCTACGTCGGCATCTTCCCCCTATCGAGCCACTTCAACACCCTTGTCCAAAACGTCCCGCGTCTCGACCGCCTCTTCGTCCAGCTCGTCCCCCGAAACGACATCCTCTCCGACCACGAAGAAATGCGCAACGTCGACCTCGCCGATCTCTGGATGGAGCGCAACACGGCCTACTCGATGCTGTTCCGCGAGCTCTTCAACCCGAGCCCGGACAGCCCCTGGCTCGAGCTGAGCGTCTTTGAGAGCGGCGACGCGGCGGACAAGGAGGCGTGGGATATGGCGGTGCAGTTTGTGCAGTTTAGCGGCGTGCAGGGGTGGCGGGTCGCAGGCGAGGGCGTCTTTGCGAGGGAAGGGGACGAGGACGACGTCGGTGCGATCCTCGGCATGTCTCAGTCAGTGGCGCCAGCGGGATCGTCAAGATCACAAACATTGTCTGGGTGATGTTTACTAATGCGGCAGGTGCGAGAAAAGACTCCCGGGTAGACTCAGACGGATGGCGTTCAACGGAGTTGCTTCGTTGCCAGTGTCTAGCGTTACGCTTTACATGAGAGACGCAAACGCGCCGTAGAGGGGCGTTTGTGGGGCATATGTAGGAAGATCAGGACATTCCTTGGGCCAGCTGAATCAAGCAGTTCATGACGATTCTGCCACGATCTAAGGCTATGGCAGGCTAGACACACAAGGTATGATGGTGGGAACTTCACATGCTAGGATGTGGGAAGATACCGTAGGGACATGAACCATGGAGAAATCACCAATTGCAAATTCAAAATTACCACCGACATTTCAAAAGTCCCAGGCTTACATTGGCCCATCGAAAGATCATGCTCCCAGCGTTGTCCTCTTTTGTGTCTTCTAGAGAGGATGTACAATGCAAGACCCTCAATCACCTTCTCAGTAAATATCACGCCGACCCCTGGCTATGTAGTTTAGATCCGATCTAAGGCCTCGTATCACCACCCAACAACGCCGAAGCAAATGTTTGATGTCTCGGTCTATCGCAACAAAATCAATAGCCAATGAGACTCATCCTCGAGTATCAAGCAAAGCGGTGCGGTCGGTGGAGAACATTAGACCATCTCCATCATCAAACGTTTCTCCACAAGCTACCATACGGCATACACGTGGGGAGTTTCAGACGTAAAGTCAAAATCCGAGCAGCGAGCTTCCATCTTTGAACTGAGGTTGAGTTCCGAGGTGGGGCCAAGGTGAGGCTTAAACCAACGACTGACAGCTCGCACCTTGGTAAGCAGGTAAGGAAAGGTAAGTTCTCGGTGAGCTCGGTGTACTCCACATCATGTGATTTTGCCACTCAGACGGCCCAAGCTCGTCTGACGAAAAGCGGGCGCAAAGGCGTCTCTCAGCCAATCATTAGCCGCAATACCTGCAGACAAAGCCAATTGGCGCCTCCTCTCAGTGGCTGGAAGGACCTGGTGTGGACGGTGCGGCATGGTCGGGGAAGGAGGCACTGGACCCAGACCAAAAAGAAAGTCGCACCGGACGGGAAGCTTCTTCCCCAAAATCATCGACCTATCGAACGATATACGCACGAGCACTACATCATTACCTTACATCCGCCCTCTCCTCTCCCCTCCCCTCCTCATCTCCTCCTCTTCGTCCTCCTCGTCACCATCTAACCCCCTCTTTAGCTGCGGCCACCTCCCTTTCTTCATTTCTCGCATTCCTTCGCCTTTCATACCATTTACGACTGCGGCGAAGACTGGGCGCAGATCAAATCCCGACCCTGACAAGAACCGACGACTTGGTGGCCGAGCTTCCGGACGAAGCTTCAAATTCTTCTGTTCCTTATCCCTCGAATCAACAATCAATCAATACGTGCATTGGATTGCCATCTCGAGGCTCTCAATGTCAACGCCTCTTGCATCCCGACGAACGTGAGCGCCTCCCACAACAAATACTCGACCCACGACGATTGAATTTCTTCAAGAACACATCGACCCGAATACGCTTCTCGTCAACATGGTCCTCTCTCACACTACGAACCATACCTACTCCCACCCCTTCCCGACCGTGACACTCGCCTACTTCCTCCGCTACTCTTCGCCCAAACTCAACCCGTTCTCCACCCATGTCCTCAGCACCGACACCATCGATAGTCGCCTCGACCCGGTGACGGGCCGGCTGCACACCACCCGCATCCACCTCAAGAAGTCTCGCATGCCTGCGCCCGTCTTCAAGCTTCTCCCTACATCCATCACCGGCGGCGGCTCCAGCGAGAAAGTGAGCTATGTTCTTGAGAACTCAGTCATTGACATGCGCGAGGGTTGGATGCGTACCGAGAGCAAGAACCTCAGCTTCATGAATGTGCTCTCCGTTGTGGAGAAGCAGGACTTCCGCCTTCCCACCGATGCGGCTGACGCGAACACCGACGTCACAACCACATATGTCTACAAGTCGCGTCTCGGCGAAAGGCTTCGCGGCGGCAAGAAGGACCAGATGCAATCTGCCGTCGAGCAGCCGGAGCAAAAGGAGGGTCGCTGGATGCCGGGCTGGATGAGCGGACTCGGCGCGCGCGGCGTTCAACGCAGTATTGAGAGCATCGCTTCGAGCAAGACACAGGATCAGATGGGCAAGAGCCGTGAGGGCATGCGCGTCGTCCTGGAGAGACTTAGGAAGAATGGCGTCGTGGGCGTGCTGGAGATGATGAGACGGGAACGCCAGTTGGCCTGATGGCCGTGCCCGGCTCGACGAATGCGCATCTCGGAACGTGACCTGGGCTGGAGGGGAGAGAACACCCATGTATACCATTCACCAAGGGTCATTGACGACATTGCCCGGTCCGCGGGTCACGTTCGGAGGTTGCTGTACCCCTATCACACCACTTGTTGTACATTATTCTATGACCATAGCGCGGCGTCTTTATGGCTTTTTTTTATGGCGGTTTTTTATGGCGGTCGGGAGGACACGGCAAATATGGAATGGACTGCGACGGATACGGAAAATTCTTGGACTCCTGTCATGCCGTCCCTGTATGACATCCCCTCTCTTGGATTTGTCACTTACGTAGTCAAAAATAACATGTAAAAACTTTGAAATATTTATAAGCTGGGCCAACCCGATCTGTGCAACTTTTTCTCAGCTTGACGGCCAGCATAAAAAGAATCTGCTCTGATGGCACGTAAGCCACCAGACTATTGAAACATTTTCGTTTGTGAATGGCTTATTCTATCAGTGCCAGCGGACACAGCCGTGAACAAGGTATTTAAGCTTGCGGCCCCGGATCTTGGCGATCTGCAAGACATGAGGTTGGGATGGTCGAATAGGAATGAGGTCAACAGCGACCAATGCAAATTTTCTTTTCTTTTAGCCTTTCCCATGACCCGAAATAGAAGCGTACAAAGAATTGGGTATTGTAATGTCGGTTGGTAGTGATTGGATCAGGTGCGGGTTGTTGAGTATCAGGGGAGACGGCAGACCATCTTGGGCAGTCAAAGTGCAACTGCTTTCCAAAAAGCACCGTCCGTTGTAGTCGATGACCGAGCGATATGATTCTAGCTTTCGTTAGCAGAGTTGTATGTTGGCTCACGGTCCTACATAATGCCATGGATAGCTTGTTTTTTCTGAGACCATTTGTCTGCGTATTCTGTTTTGTATTCACTTTGATGGGTATCACCGTTTATTCAGGCTCAGCAAGTCAATCATCTGACCAACATCGACCTTGCCTTGATCATGTCTTCTTTACAAGTTTACAGTATAGTACACTTCTATACAAAGAGTCGTGTCCAGCGTTCACTTTTGCGCCTTCTTCGCTTCAGCGTTGGCAGCCTCCTCGTCAGCCATCATGGCCTCGATATCCCCAGACACAAGCCAATCCCTGACCTCGTCCACAATCTTATCCAGCGACTCGCCCCCCGCAATCACGTCGGGCAGATTATGCACATCTATCCCCGCCCGGTGGTCCGTCACGCGGTCCTGGTTATAGTTGTACGTCCGGATCTTGTCCCCGCGCGTAATCTTGTGCTTGGACAGCACAGAGTTCCTCAATTGGGCGGCGGCCTCCTCGCGCGCCTCGCGCCGCTGCAGAGCCACCCGCGACCGGATCAGCTTCCACGCGTCGTCCCGGTTCCGCGACTGCGACCGCGAGTCCTGCATGCTGACGACGGTGCCCGTGGGGATATGCGTCATGCGGATCGCGGACTCGGTCTTGTTGACGTGTTGCCCGCCCGCGCCGCGCGCCCGCATCGTCTCGATCTTGACCTCGGACGGGTCGATGAAGAAGTCGCTCTCCGGGTTGTTGATGTCTTCCATGTCGCCGCCGTTGTCGCCCTGAAACGAAGGGAGGACCCAGACCGCCACGGCGCTCGTGTGCACGCGGCCCTTGCTTTCCGTCGCCGGGATCCGCTGGACGCGGTGCATGCCCGCCTCCCCGCGGAAGAGGTCGTACGCGCCCGGGTCCTGGACCTCGATGACGGCTTCCTGGAGGGGGCTCTCACCCGCCGCAGAGGAGGAGTCGCCCGCCGCGTCAGCCATGTCGTACTTTATAACGTTTGCACGCAAGCCCTTTCTTGCACAGTAGCCCTTGTACATCTTGAACAGCGTGTCGGCGAAGAAGCGGCCCTCAAGACCGCCGGGACCGGGACGGAGCTCTAGGAGGCAGGGCATGTGCGCGTAGGGATCCTTGGGCGTGAGCGAGGCGGAGAGCTTGCGCGAAAGGGAGCTGAGCTGGCCGTTTGTGGCTTGGAGTTCCTCGGCGGCCATTTCGCGGAGCTCTTTATCCTTGGAAAAGAGAAGGCCGTCGAGCTCGGCGATGGAGGACTGTGCCTTTTCCCATTCTCGGAGGGCGGTTACGACGCTCGAGAGCTCGCCTACGCGGCGGGCCGTTTTGGAGTCGTAGTCTGCTTCGAGGGCCGCGGCGAGGGCGTCATGTTCTTTTGCGATGTTGCGGGCTCGTTGGAGGAGGGCTGGTGGGAGGGTTGCTGTTGCGTCTGGGGTTTGACGACGTATTAGCTAGGGGATCGTAGAGGTTCAGAGTCGACGTGGATTGAGAGCTTACCGGAGCTAGCATGGCGGATGAATTGGGTCGCTCTGGGCTTCAGAAGCCCTCCCAGGCAGCGACGACACACCCATGGTGCTGCGAGCATACTCGGACAGCGAGGTGGACTGGTGAGAGAGAAATTGGGGGGGATTGGGTGACTTTTTGGAGGTGGTCGAAAAAAGTTTGGGACGTCCCAGAGCTTCGGTACAAAGTTCCGCGCCAGTGACATCAATTCACTTGCAGTCCAAAAAAAATAGTGCATTATGTAATACTCTGCATTTCATCTCATCAAACAACTCAACATGAATGTTTCTTCCCACCCAAGTTTTTGTCGGCTTTTCCCCTGTTATTCATCTTGATTCTTATTGAATCCCATCTCTACTGAGATTTTATCTTAGCTTTTATCATAGACTTCAGTCTCACCTCACACAGTTCACCGCCAGATAACCACTGCATACGCTCGTTTCTTAATATCATTAACTCGTATTATTCATACCGTCCTTTGACGTTTAGCACTTTGGCTTGTATCGTCCAAAGATGCAAGCCACTCACGCACACGGCCCTTGTCCTCTCCGCCCGAGGGCATAACATATTGATCCAAAGGTTTCTGAACCGTACGGGAGCCTGTCAAGACCCCTTCTCTCTCCAGGTATGCTCGCTTGGCCGCCAGCGGATAGACTAGGTACATCTCGGCCATGCCTGGCTCCATCAAACTTCGGCAAGCGATCTCCAGCCCATCAGGCACAAGTCTATTCTCAAAATTGAACCGTACGTCGGCTACAGCCTTCTTCATGATGAAGTCTCGAGGAGGGATCAAGAGCCCTTGGCTTTTCAGGTATGCCCGTTTCTTCGGCAGCGAGAATCTCATGTACACTTCGTCCATTCTCGTCTCGCTGAATTCCGTTGCAATGGTCTTCAGTCCAAAGGGTACCAGTTCGGGCCCAAAATTGACCCTCACGTCGGTCATGGCCAGCTGAATAGGGTCGCGCATTTCCTTTTCTATGCTCTTCATTATGCCCGTGCACTGATCGAGGATGCGGGTGACCCGGTCACATGTCACCTCCATCAACTCTTGCCGCTGCTTCGACTTGGTCCGCCGCGGTGTAAGCCGGACCGGATGGATTGCGACGGCGTCCAGTGCCGGGCCCATTGAGGCTATTGTCTTCGCCCTCTTTGTCGTGTGTTCACCGTCGGCGGCAGCAGAAGCAGCTGTCATGGCCTGTGTTCTCTTCACACCAGCGATGGACTTCTGCAATTCGGCTTGGCTGCGGTGGAACTTTTGGACGCCTCGCTCAATCGCCATGCGTCGAGATGCGGCGGGCGATGGTAGTGCTGGCCAGTCGCTCAGAAGTGGTACGCGACGGTTGCCGTCCTTGTCGTATTTGGTGTCGCTGTCTTCTTCTTGCGCATCGTCGGAGGACGAATCCTCCTCAGTGAAGTACTCGTCGGACGATGCATCCATCATCTGCCCCTCGAGTATGCCAGTCACCTTGATTGCCGCCGCGGCAGCTGCGCCTGCAATCGCCGTATAAATGACTGGTGTTTCTTCGCCTGAGTCTGTATCTGGATACATTGCTGTGGTATCTTAGCAATATATTCGCTTTATTCAAAGTAGGCAGATCGTGGCTAGTTTAAGTGCGAACTTAGCTTCCCCTGACAGAACTCTGCGTGAGTGAGGGCGAGTCGCGTGGACCTCGCAAAACATTCACCGCGTTATGGAGTTGCCCAATCATGAATACTGAATCGTATTATGTAAACGTCATCCAATCTATTGATCTGCTCGATGGTTCCCGTTCCGCAAGATTGAGTTTACAGAGTTCACATATATCCTTGCGACCGCACCACTATTTCAACGGCTTTCGATGGAGGCTGAATGAGTTTCAACTCAGCATTCCCCGAGTTCGTCGGGTTTCTTCAACACCAACAGTTCATGCTCATGACTCTGTGTTCATCACGCGCCATTAATGCTTTTCTCTCCCTCTTCCCAAAAGAGCTCTCGTATATCCGTATATCCAAGCCATGCTTATCCCTTCACTTTGCCTTGCCAACGTCCATGATCGAGGTTTCCCCAGAACTTCTAGTCCCAGGTATGCAACCTCACGAAAGACCATAAAGCCCCTACTTCGTGCCCAAGTCATTTCGGCACGAGCGGCATTATAGCGAAGGATCAAGCCCATGCAGCTTCAGTGCGGACTCAGGTTCATGACCGGATGGTATTACATATCCGTGCTAAGAATTTGTATGCCCACGCAACTCGGCTGAGCCACATCCTATCTCCGAGTCAAGCAAGCTTAGGACATAGTCGTAACCTACCGACAACCTTCCGGATATCCGCCTCGTATGGCTTGAAAGGTCTTTTCGTTTACCAAAACATTTTGTTTACTAAATCCAGTTTCGTTTCTGATTCCCGAACTCCGTCGTCGTTTGGACAAGCTAAGCTGCAAATACTCTGCCTGTCCTATCAATGTATTTCTAAGCCTCAGCATCAACTACCCTAATTCCCGAAGACCTTTTTCTACTCGTTTCCCGAACGTGGCTGGCGGAACGTCAAGCTAGCTTGAATGGCGGGCCTTTGCTCACTTAGACACCGGTCACGGCATGCATGATCCGACGTTTGTGGGGATGTTTGTTTCCTCAAATCATAGTTGTCGCCTCATTAGCCGACTGATGTCGTCTAAAGTCTCACTTCTGTCTTGAACACCTGACTCCGCTTAAGACATATCATATCCCAGTTTAGTATGAGCGTAAGCCTCCTCCATCGGGGCCAAGGGTGTTACAGTTTTGAGGACGATGAGACCAACATCTCCTCCTTGAAATTGTGACTATCATCCGAAATCATGGTTATAATGGTAGGTCTGTCTTTGTTTCTGGAAAGAATCTCAAGACAACATTATTATTTCTGAAGCTTGTGTTACTCATCAAACCCGACTGTTTGAACTATCATTGAATAAGCAGGGTCCCCGCAACATGGTCGATAATGAGTTCAGGAGATTGACCACATTGAGAGAATACTTGATTAACCAGTCTTCAATTCAGGGGTGTCGCATGGTCAGGAACTTCGCGCTCGCCTTTGCGGAGTTTTTTGAAGCCCGGATCGGCTCGAAGTCGGGCATTTTAAGCGGCTGAATCCTTCCCACAGACTAAGTTATAGCGTTGAGAATCAAACAGGTCTGCGAACCACTCATGTTCTTGAATAGCACCAGCACTCCCGTATATGCGGAACTGCCTGTGAGGATTATTTGGGCCAAGCTCTTCTCAGTAAGCGTCAGGCAGAAGCGACGCTAAAAGTGGCTTGACCAGAGTCAGGTGGATATTGTGCTGCTCGTATTCAATTCAGGGCTGAAAGCTCACCCTCCTATGACGCAGCCCTAGCGAGTGAAGATCATCCCTTCAACTGGGGATTTAAGAACTCAGCTAAGTCGCCCCTAAGTAAGTCCCAGAAGCAGTCTATAAGCCTCATTCAGCCCTACAATTCCGCATTCGTTCCTCACAAGATTCAACGGTTTCTAGTTCCGAGGCTGTACTTTCGCTAAACATCACAATGAAGTGCTCTACCATCATCGCCGCCTCCTCCTTGGCCCTCGTGTCAGCAGGAAATTGCAGCCTCCCCCAAATCAACCTGGGTCACTTCTCCTTCCCTCATACCAACATGTTCGTCGCCTGGTCGCCCTACACACCGACCACGATCCAAGAGCTCGACGACGTTTGCGTCAAGGCGGGCGCCATCAAGGGTACTGCTACGTGGACCGCCGTCCGCACCGCGAGCACTTACACGTCGGGACCCATCTGCGGAAACCCCTTCAACATCACGAGCGATGAGACGGGCGTCACGTACCGCAACCTCGAATTAGCTTGCAGCGACGACAACAGCGAAGGACTGGCGACGCAGGTCACTGCTATTGTGGACTCGACGTCCCAGACTACTGTTCAGACATGCACGCCTGTGCTGGTGGATGGTCAGCCGTTCCGCTTGGGCGATGGTTGCTCCAACTATCGCGGCAGCTCTCTGTCTTTCGACTTTGCTTGTTCTTCATAAAGCTGAAGACAGTGGCTTTTGGGTCAGCTGCTGAGTTTCAGGTATAACTATGCGCATTATTGGGACAATCATGAAAAGTTAGAAAAGTTGGGCTCAGCCTGTTAGACACAAGCCCCAGCTTGGCATGAGGTTTCCACTTTCTCGTACCAACATAGACCTCGAACCATAAAAGCCAATCAAGCCTATATCAGAGTCAAATCACTAAAGTTTTAATTTTCTGATAATTTGTCTGCATGTGATACGCAAGGTTATAGACATAGGGTGCCAACTTGGAGCTCAACTCATTGTCAATGAATATCACACAAGCACAGTACCTTAGGTATTCGAGATACGCCAGCCAACGTTTGCCACTTCTCTCGAGTTCCTATAAGGCAGCTAATAAACATCTAATTCATTTCTCATGCGGCACAGTAAGGGGTCTAAACCACTTGTCTGAGCCAATTTCTGGGCATGCTCGATATACACTTGGTGACTGAGAACGGCCACTAATCATCGTTGGACAACCATGTGGAGTCCCTAACAGGTCTGCCCTGTTACGTTAGTTCAGTGCCAAGTGGCAGAGCTTATACGCCTTAGGGCGGCTCTCCGCGTTTAGTTAATCAAGCTAAAGCTTATTGGCACTGAAACCCTCCAAATCGCAACGCCCTTCCACTGACATCCGTCCCACACATTGACTTGGCCTCCACATTTTGCCGGTCTTAACCTGCCTCTTCGGCGTGACCAGTCGTGATACCAGCTCAATTCGTCATAACTTGGCGGAGCTTGCAGCTTGATTAAGAAAGTATTGGATCAACCGAGTTTAAAGCTGTGGGCGATAGGACTAGTGTTCATCATCTGTCCCTGCTTGGCGACCCCCACCGTCACGAGCTTCGATCGAAAGGCGTGACAAGATATCTAGAAACCAGCACTGTTGCATGAGTCAAATCAAGTCGATAATCTCAACTTATATAAACCACATCTAGGGGTTCAACCATACTTATCCGCCCCCGGCTGGTGACCATCCTTCATCAAACAATCTCTTGTTTACTCCGGCTTTCCGCAAGATCCTCGCAAGTCCCCCCCACCCCCGCCTAGACACTCACAATGGGTTACGTCCTCTACATCGCCAACAAGCGCTACTCCAGCTGGTCCATGAGACCCTGGGTCCTCCTCAAAGCCCTCAACGTCCCCTTCGAAGAGCGCCTTCAGACTTTCGTCGCCGGTCTTCGCCAACCCGCGTTCCTGAGCTTCTCTCCCTCAGGCAAAGTCCCCACCCTCCAGGACGGCAACACCACCGTCTGGGACTCCCTCGCCATTGTGGAATACATCGCCGAAGACCACCCGGCCGCCTGGCCGCAAGACAAAGTCGCCCGCGCCTTCGCCCGCAGCGCCGCCGCGGAGATGCACACCGGCTTCGAGGCCATCCGCGACCAGTGCTCCATGAACGTGGCGCTGCGCATCGACCTCGGCGGGCCGCCCGACGCGGCGTTGCAGCGCGACCTTGACCGGCTCGAGGAACTCTGGGTCGAGGGTTTGACGCGCTTTGGCGGGCCGTACCTCGCGGGTGCGGAATTCAGCGCCGCGGACGCCTTCTTTGCGCCTGTTGCGACGAGGATCCAGACTTTTGGGTTGAAGGTTTCGGAGCCTGCGATGAAGTATGTGGAGACGCTGTTGGAGCATCCTGCTGTTAATCAGTGGGTTGTGGAGGGTATTGCGGAGACCGCGAGGGAGCCGTACCATGAGAAGGACGTGCTGAGAGGCCGGAAGGTCTTGAAGGACTTGACTCAGACTCAATGATTTACATACTGGAATTGGCGATGATGGTTAGGGTTTCTTGTTACATGGCGCAAGGTGGCTATTCGGGTACATGATGCTAGGCCTGTCTCGACTGCTCTAGGCTCTCTCGGGATGTCGATGGGAGATCCATCTAACGAAGACTTGCTTGCAAATAGAGATTTCACTTAAAGTTGCTTCTTCTTTGAACTGACTGTGAACGAGTTTGAGGCGGCGAGAGACTCCATGTCACCTGCTAACTTGACTCTCTAAGTGTACAAGTCTAACCCCTTCGCGGACCAGGCGTACCTGTTCCTTCGAGCATCACAGACGTTTGGAGCTTTGAAACTATTATGCAGTTGAGAGACTCCTGAATTGATTGCACACTACCTGATATGTTTCAAGACTGGCCTACAACCCGGCGTCTTGAGATTGAGCAGCTAGACTGTAAGTCTGTGAAGATAAATATATACAAAGAAGTTGTAGGCCTTTAGACCTCTCGGCAGCCATTTGATCTTCGTACACCTAGGTACATCGAATTTTCCATAACATCAAGTCTTAGTTGGGGTTGCAGTAGAAGCAGCCCATGTTATTGTCAATTCCGCTGGCCAGGTTGCCGCCGGGGTATCTGAAAATTTGGTGAGAACCCTTGGTGGCGTCACAACCGCTGCCAGCTCTATGAGGTCGTCAGTTTCTCACACTCAAAACACATCAAACACGGAAGACTAAGAAAGGGTTCCCGTACTGGTAGAAATCGCACCAGCCGCCGTTGTCAGGGCCTACAGAGCTAATACGGGAGACCCAGTAGGAGTCAGGGTAGATGCCGACGCTGATGGGGTAGCAGCCGTAGTAGCAGGAGCCACTGAAGTTCTGCCCGTCACACATGTAGACGCCCTCGCAGATGCGCTTGTTGAGACTGCGGGCGGCGTTGGAACCGTCGGACTTGAGCTTGGCGACCTCAGTCTTCAGCTCCTCGTACGGAAGGGGACCGGCGAGGACGTAGGAGTTGGCATCCTCGGGTACGGGGCTAGGGGCGGCAGCCACGAGGGTGGCCGAGACGAGAGCAAGGAGAGAGGAGACGCGCATGTTGGCGGTTGTGATGGTTTTTTTTTTTTGAGAATGGTGGAGAGGTAGGACTTGTTGAGATGGTTTGTCTTGTGTGAGGAGTGGTGAGAAGGGTTGAGGTTGACGGGAAGGCACCAGACTTTATATACCCGAAATTAGAGATGACTTCCTGAGGAGAGCCACCCGAGATACTGTTAGCAAGGCAAAGGACGGTGTTCAGCTGTCCAATGCATGGGTTCCTCGGCTCATCTCCAGCTATCACTCATGACAAAGACCATGCTTCAGCTCGGGGTGGATATCACAACAGGAGACTAGGTGGGCTTACAAGGCGTCGACCATCAACTCAGCTCCGAAGCATCCACGAAGGATTTTGCGAAGCCACCATGTTTGATGGATATTATTTTAACGGACGGCGGGGGTTCTCAAAGAACCTAGTCTAGCTTGAGGGTATTGCAACATCGCGCGTGCCCCGTTGTGCTTCTAATCGGAAAAGTCGGAAGAGCTCTTACATGATTGGAACTGGCATCAACTCAGAAACGATAGAAGAGACTAGACTTCACAGGGTTCCGCCGCATCCATCGCCTCATAGGGATGAAGCTCACCAGGATGTCTTTGGAAGATGCCTAGACTTCATGGGCTCTTCCTGATGAAGAGTCTCAGAGCATAAGCTTATAGGCTCTAGATTGGAGCGGGGGCGTTATTGATAGGCTCGAACACCGAATCTCAAGGGTAATGCCGGGAGACGGCGGACGGTGAATGGCCCATGATCCACACGTACGAAAGGTTGAAGACTCTTGTATGGACCGGCAGAAATAGATCCATGATGTAGTAAGGTTGGAATTGACGTAAATATGGCATGGGAGCATTGTAGGCTAGGAGTAGAAGAGAAGGTCCAGATGAAGGACAGATGAACTAGAGACTAGGCAGCGAGAATTCGTTCAGCCTAAGCAGCGGTTCTACCGTTACATTCAACGAACCTGGCTAAAACTACGTAGCGTAAGAGGTGTCAGCGGGGACTTGTGCCGTTGACGGCAGTCCTTCAGCGTTGAGAAGTCTGCACTTGCAGTCGTTATTCTGATATCCATTGGTACAACATGGTGGGCGAGCGAATAGTATCACTACCCACCGCAGGTGGCAGAGGCGGGTTAGCGGGAGCTGCCTATCCGCAGTAACCATGTCGAAACATGCCACGGAGATCATGTCCGTCGATTGTAGTCTTCACGCTAGTGAAAATTCAAACCCCACACTTTAAAGGCTTAACTTAGGATACCAGGGTCATTCAAGATACGGGTTGGGAGAACGAACAGCTTGAAGTTGTTGTTCTGAGCAACAAGATGGCACGGAAGGATGGCTCTTTGCAAGTCGGCAACGGTTGGCATGGCTTAGCCCAAGACGACGCAGAGCTCTCATGATTCAAAGTCCTTCGTCAAGCACAATACACTCGCCAAACGTTGATATCGTAAGATGAAGAAGTTGGAGATACGAGCGCTGTATGAGGCATGGTGGTTGTGCAGGTGAGACCCTTGGCTTCGCGTAGCCTGAAGGATTCGAATCCCGACGTTCGCAGCTGCGGTAAGCGACGTGAACTTATCAAGGGGGACCCTGAGCCAAGAGGAGATTACCATTGCGGCGGGTCTAGCTTGGCCAGCTTGGCTGTGCAACGGCCATTGACGAAGGTGATAGGTATAATGCACTGGCAGTCTGTCCGGGAATCGATTCTCGAACCTATCGAAAAGATCGAGGTGTTAAGAGCTGAAGAATGAGATAATTCGCGGGAGAAAGGCCAGCCAATCTCAATGAATTGCGAGGTATCCTATACGGACGAGGCATTGTTTAGGAAAACTGCCATCTCGTCATATGTGCGTGAACGTGCACTTGCATTTGTTGTGAGGAGCGTCAAATGCCTGCGACTTTTCAACTTCGGGATCTGGAATGGCACTTTTTTCGCGCGCAGCGGCACAGCCTGCATGATCGCGGGCTTCTGTAGCTTCAAGAACGGTTAACCTGGCGATACTTTCAACAACCAATAATCGCACCAGCCCTGATGGTCTAGCGGTATGATTCTCCCTTAGGGTCTTCATGACACGATTGGGAGAGGTCCCAGGTTCGAATCCTGGTTAGGGCCCCATTCTTTTGTTTTGGCCGATAAAAACCATCGGATAGGTTAGATAGACTCACACCTGTTCGCTGGCGTATTTTTGGCACGGATATGACCATTTTGTTGACTGGGTGGTGACCGGATGGACCAGCCTGCTGACCTCATCTTGTGTTAGTGGTGTTGGGGTTTTTTTGGGCTGTGCTTGTAAGGAATGGGAGCATAGCAAGGAGGATCAAAGATATCAGCTCTACCTGCTGGGCGATCGATTGTGAAAATGTGATTGAACGAAAGTAAGATCAAGATAGGGAAGACATGTTAATGGCTCAATATTGCCTCCAGTTCAAGCTCCAAGTTCAAACATGAGAGTCCGGACTTAGAGTTCCTTAGGCTCTGATGGCCAGAGGTGTAAAGGATATGCTTCGGAGGCCTACTGGAGGCCTACCATCAACTGCCAGAGATTGAACTCTAAGTAAACGTTCGAAGATAATTCTCGCTTTCTTGCTGGAGAGAGATACAATAAATCATCAATTGCCTCTTCAATATGTTTCAAACATGTCAAGAAGAAGCAACCGAGATAGTTGTAAATCGTTCTTGATAACCCAAACCTACACGCAGTCCGACGATCATTCTTGCAATGACAACAATCAAGATAGGACTAGGAAGAGATACAATTTCAGCTCCCAAATTCAGCGACATGTTTCGCCTTGCGGAGAAAGGAGGCAGGCACCTCGACCACCGCCACGTAAATCTCATGACGGCCGAATCCCGGACCAAGAAGATCACCAACTACATCCGCCGCAGCGTCAAAGTCTTTGTGCGTCTGCGCGATACTGTTACTGAGCTCTTGAAAGAAGCCTTGGGCCTAGCGATCAAAGCGGGAAGGATAATGCTCGAATTCGACAAGGAGCACCCGTACCTCGTCGCTCTAGTTGTCGGCGGAGTGGTGCTGGCCGTTGTCTCCCCTTAGGTGATGCGAGCCCTCGGTTTTGGACAACTTGGACCTGTCGCTGGTGAGGTTTTCAGCAGATGACTCCTCCGTCTTCTCTACCTTACGGTAAATCCTGACGCAGTTCCCGCTCAAGGTTCTTCCGCGGCAAGGTGGCAGGCGCCAATAGGCGCGGCCGTTGCGACGGGCTCTCTGTTTTCTATCTTGCAGTGGCTTGGAATGACTTGGATTTGAATCATAGGAAGGCTCTTTGGCTACAATTTGAGGCTTTCATGACCCGCCTAGTCGCATTCGAGGGCCATAGCAAGCATGAGATAATACGAGTTGAAGAAATCTATGTTTTCTCTTTCTCTAACTCTAGAAGTGCTGCCCACTTGATTCATGAGAAGCTTGACCTCTATCAGGTGTCTCCAGTGCGCTAGTTGATTAATCGTGTTGCATTCTATCCGTATCATCCTCTCTTATTTATTGATCAAATACGTTTGTGATCGAATCGTAGTGGTTCGCATGTGCCGCCTCGTATATTAGTGGGAGCAAAGCATCGCGAATCGGGTTCAACCTGCCCATTTAGCTCCGGCTACATCATCAGTTGAAGGATAATTGAATTGATGCAACAGAGAGATGGAAAGGAGCTGCTCTCTCGATTACTGGTAGCTTTCTGATCCAAGATTGTTTGGAGCACGAGCTGTTGGTTCATGTGTTTTTGGGCCCAACAATTGCACAGGTGAGTTGCATTGAACCAACGGGCGGCATATGAACGAATGAGCAGGGCGGACTCCATGTGGGAGGCCAACCATGAGGAGGCGCGGTGAGCTCGAGTTGAGCCCTTGTCTCATCCCGTTCATTCGTTAGTGAAATTGCAATAACAGCGGCAAGGCTGTCTCTCTCGATCATCTCGCGACCTTTAAGGGAGGAGAATCGTATCTTTCTTTCTCTCACACAGCGATCTTTTTGGCTCTGTATCCGCAAACTTCGCATTCTTGAAACGATTGCATTCACAAAAGACACCAAGATGGAGCACGACAAGAAGGACAACTGCAACCTCCTCGCCCACTGCCTCCCGCAGTTCCATGCGGACCCGAAGCCAATCACGCCCGAAAAGCAGACGAGCATCATCAAAGACCAACGCATTCAGTCTGCCCAGGACGCCGCTTCCGAGTTCATCGATATCCTCCGCACCGCCGAAAAGGGAGGCAAAGACCTCGAGCGCCGTCTCAGAAACATCGTCACGGTCAACTCCTGGACCGAAGAGCTCGCCAAGTACATCCTCTCCGGCGTCGAAGGCCTCGTCCGCCACCGCGACACCATCGGCCAAGTCCTGCGGGAGACTGTGGACAAGTCGACCGAAGCTGCTGACAGCGTGTTTGAATTTGCCAAGGGGCATCCCGTCTTTGTTACCATCATCGCCATTGGCGTGTTAGTTATCGTTGCCCCTTGGGTTATTGAGGCCCTTGGCTTTGGCGAATTTGGACCTATTGCCGGTAAGTCTTGTAATCTCATGCCATCGTTTCGTTTTCATCGGTCAAATTCTTACCAATATCAATCTAGATACCTTTGCCTCCTGGTGGCAGGCGCGATATGCCGGATTCGTTCCCAAGGGGTCTCTCTTCTCCTTCCTCCAGCGGCTGGGAATGACTTGGAAATGACTCCTGGGGTTACTTGGGAAGGGATTTCGATTGCGGGCCAAGCTTTAACGCTTGAGGCCAGGCATATTAATGACTGTGGAAAGGACAAGGTATGGCGACATGTCGCTGAGGCGTGTAGTTCAGGGCCAAGTTTTCTGCAAGTCTGTTAGGCCAACGGCTAGTATCCCAATTGAATCCTATTGCCTCGCAGATCATTTTCACTGCACTACTTGTGCTCGTTCATAGCCAAGCGTTTGTCAGAGCGAGTAGCTCGCGGTCCTGAAGTATATGCAAAGTATTGTATCATTGTCAAATTTTCCCTGACCCTCAAAACGCCCGAAAAGTCGACCCACGGGGAATCATAAGACACAGAGAGCAAAGCTTATCTATTACAAAGCCCCCCCTTCTTATGCCTCCTCCGTCGAAATGCCCGTAAACGCCTCCTTTTCACCATCTGCGCCCGCCTCATTATCCGTCACGGGCTCCGTCGTCTTCCACACATCGTTCCTCAACGCCTTGTCCTCCTCATCCTCGACCTCGCCAAACTTGGTGACGCTGAACTCGGGCATGGCACGCCGTTCCTTGGAGAGGATGCCGCCGCTCTTACCGGCTCTGCGTCTGCGCTCCTGCTCTGCGTCGCGCTGGATCGCCGCCTTCTCGCCCGCGGCGTCGAGCATCGTGCCCTCCAGGCTGAGGTACCCGTGGTCGCCGCTGACGCCGACATCAAACGCTTTGATGCGGAAGCGCACGCGGCCCTTGACCTTGTCCCCGGCGCCGTCGACCCAGAAGCCTGTGGTGTGGATCTGGCGCACGGCACCATGCTCGTCCTCGGCGGCGGCCTCGGTGTTCTCGACGTCAAAGGGGTCGGCCACGTAGGAGGCGGCCTCGGCTGAGCCGGCGTGCACCCAGCGCCATTCGGGGGGGAGACGGCTGGACTCGATGCTGGCGTTGAACTTGCCCCAGCAGACGACGCCGACGTGGCCCTCGTTCTCAAGGTTGATGCTGCCTTCCATCCAGGCGCCGCGGCGAGGGACAAAGAGGTCGACGTCGACGGTCACGTAGCCGAAGCCGACGGCGTACTCGTCGACGGAGGTAAGGTCGCAGTGCTCCGAGTCGCTCTTGGCGGCGTAGCGGCGGCCGGGCTGCTCCGAGACGGCGACGTTGCGGAAGGAGAGGAGGACGCCCTTGAGGTCCGGGACGTAGCGGTTCACGAGGGGCTCGAGGTGCTGCGTCGCGGCGGCGGTGCAGGGTGTGTCCCAGCCTATGGGGTAGATAGGGAGGTATAGCGAGACGGTCTGGGTGTAGAAGGGGAACTGGGGCTTGGAGGGCGCGTCGGGGGGTTGGTGGACTCGGCCTGTTGATTTCGTCTTTGCGGGGGAGTCGACGTCCATGGCATCGGCGTCTGCGTCGGCGACGGTTTCGGGGGACGCTGCTTGCTTGCTCTTCTTTTCCTTGTTTTCGCTCGCTGGCGGCTCTGCGGCATCTTCGACTGCTTGCGCTGACTCCTTCTGTTCTGACTTGCGCTTCTTCTTTTTGTCCTTCTTCTCTTTGCGCTCGGCATCCGAACCGTCTTGTTCGGCGGACTCGCCTACTGACTTTCTGTGCTTGTCCTTCTTGGACTTCTTCTTTGCGGATGATGGCTCGCCATTGGTATTGCTCGTCGCGGCGGCGTCCATTGAGAGGTCCTGTGAAGCCTGAGGAGATTCTTCTTCTTCGTCGGTGGCGTCGTTCTTGGCTACACCGAGGCTCTTTGTGCGCTTGTGCTTGCGCTCTTCGACGGCATCGTCGCCCTCCTCGCGCAGGCGCTTCTTCTCCTTCTTATCCTTTTTGCTCCTCTTGTCGGACTTGTGCCCATTGGTCGCTGGTGAGTCGGTAGACGCCATATTTGCGGTTTGGAGGGTTGCTCGGCGTTTCGTGGTTGGGGTGTTGTCGTCGTCGAATCTCGCCCGGCGGGTCGCGAGGTAGCTGCGATCCCGACTGTCGAACCAAAAAAAAAAAGGTTGAACTTCAAAAAAATTTCTAGGGAAACTTCAACGATCGGTGGTGGGGTTGCCCGTCTCCCGCGTGTGGGCCCGTTGTCCTCTCAGAAAACACCGTGCCGACAGGGATACCTAACATGGTGGGGCCTTGAGGAGTACGTACCCGGTCCGGTCGGAGTCGGGAATCTCGCTGGGCTTCAATGGCGTGCCTCATCCGAACATTTCGCTTCCAGTTGAATCCGGGATCACCAGAGACAAAGTTTCATTCTACCGGAGTTCGGAGACACAAGATGGTTGCTTGTGGTGGAGAACACCGGTTCCAAAGACCGCTTACATTCGGCTTCTTCACAGCCTGTTGTCTCTTTGAGGGAGTGTGAATGGGCGAGATGAACGGCGTGGGGCTCGACGGTTCTCGCATCCGTTCCCCTCATTGCTTCCCCCAATGCCCCTCCATCTCATAAGCGCACCTTGAGATGGCGTCAGACTCGAGGGGTCGAAGCACAGCTTGCATGTGTCTAGTAGTTTCAGTGGGGTGAACCATTGAGCCGTTATCGCTCTGTGTTTTGTAATACACTTGAAGCTATAAGAACCAGACATCCGGCCACAGGCACTCACTTCCAGGACTTGGAGACCCTTTACAACAACCAGATATCTTCTACGCTAATAAATCGTATTCGTTCGTAACACGACATAATGGCTACCTTCAAAGCATCCAAGATCTTGGTGTTCGGTGCGACTGGCCAGATTGGTGTTTTCATCACAGCGGCATTGCTAGATGCCAGCCCCTCTTTTGACCAAATCACCATCTTCACATCGCCGACCACAGTGGAGAGGAAAGCAGACTTGCTCGATGGCTGGAAGAAGAAGGGACTGAAGATCATCGCCGGCGATGTCGACGACACGGAGCAAATCAAGGCGGCTTACAAGGATGCCGATACCGTTATATCTGCGCTGGGTAGAAATGTGATTGAGAAGCAAATCGATCTCATTAAATTGGCCGAGGAGACCGACTCTGTCAAATGGTTCTTCCCCTCCGAGTACGGAACGGATATCGAATACGGTCCCAAGAGCCCCAATGAGAAGCCTCACCAGGCCAAGCTCAAGGTGCGCAAGTATATACGCGAGAGTGTTCAGAGACTCAAGTACACGTACCTGGTAACGGGCCCTTACGTCGACATGTTTTTGACTTTGCCGTCGATTGCGCAAGAGGCTGGCGGGTTTGACACAGCTGCCCGTAAGGCAGTCTTGATTGAAGACGGCGAAGGGAAGACTGGTCTTATCACCATGAAAGAGTACGTTTCCAATTCCACACGCTTACCTGTGTCCCCCAGTACTGACTTGAGTGTTCAAAGCGTTGGTACAACATTGGTGGCATCGCTTCGTCACCCCGAGGCATCCTTCAACCAAGCTCTCAAAGTTCAGTCCTTCGTGGCGACCGGCAAGGAAATTGTGGCCGAGTACGAGAAGCAGACTGGAGAGAAGTGGGAAATCGTCTATTCGTCGCTGGAGACCTTGAAGAAAGCTGAGGAGAAGGCGTGGGCTGAGGGCATCCCTTACGCCACCATCTTTACCTTGCGACGCATCTGGGCTGAGGGCGGCACTTTGTACGACAAGACTGACAATGAGAGGATCGGGCTTGGACCAAACGACGTTGAGAGCTTAGAGATCGCTGTCAAGAGATCACTGGGTAAGATTCAATAAATTTCGAGCGTGGAACAGACTACGATTAATTTTAAACTCTTTTATCCAACAGTTTCTAAATCCAAATTGTGAAGGTTAAGAAAAGATTGATTCCCGGTAGGCTTATGTTTACCAGATCATGTATCATGCTGGACAAACTGAATGTTACTTCTTAAAGATCCATTAGTAAAATCGATTCATTGGAAGAGATCGATCAAAAACCATCTCATGATTTCAACATTGGCATTGAATGCTTCATAAGATATGGACTCATCAGCCTGGAGCCATAGCTTTATGCGATGAATGATCAGGTACCTGAGAGTGCAGCGAATAACGGCGCTAGGAAATGTACCTTAGTTACTGAACCGGATCCCGGCCCGCTCGCGGATCCTGGAACAGCGCGGCGTGCCAGGGACTGTGGCTGCTAGCGGCGCTGAAATGCGTAACAGCGACGTGTGGCAGCTGTGGCAGCTGTGGCATGTGGGCAGCTTCCCCATGACCACCGGCGACTTCCCCAGCTTTCCCAACTTCGCTTTGTCGTCCCGATTGCACCCCTCTCGAACGAGGCAGGTTCCTTGTTCTCAACTGATTCAACTTGCCCCAAACACAAACCACCGTCTTCACACAATCCCGAGCTCACTTTAGACGACACACACAACCTCGCAGCATCCAGCGTCGTTCGCCAACATGGCTCCTTCGGGTCTTCGACAGTGCATGCACGATGTCAGCCTATACTTGCTTGTCTTAATTTCTGTCTCGACTTTGGGCCCCCTGCAGTTCGGCTTCCACCTTGTATGTCATTGCATCATTCCGCTCCAACGTCGTTTTGCTTAACCACGAAACGTGACTTGCTGACCCGCTGTGTCTCTCTTCCAGGCCGAGCTCAACGCCCCTCAAGATGTCCTTACCTGTCGAAAGAAGTCAATTGCGGCCAAGGGAGTGAAGCTTACATGGGTGCACTCGAAGGCGCCGGACCCCGAGCCCTGGCTCCCCGAGTGTATTCCCATGTCCGACGCCGTCTTCGCGACCGTCTCCTCCATCTTCACTGTCGGTGGCCTGCTCGGTGCTCTTTGTGCCGGCCCCTTGTCTTCGAAGCGCGGCCGACGTCCTGCTATGCGAGTCACGTCCATTTTATACATTATCGGTGCCATCATCGAAACCCTCGCTGGAGGTGCTGCTGCTCTTGCAATCGGCCGATTCTTCACGGGTATGGCGGCTGGCGCGTCTACTGTCATTGTTCCGCTGTACATCAGTGAAATCGCGCCGCCAAAGGAGCGTGGTCTGTTTGGTGCCATGACTCAGGTCTCCATCAACGTGGGCATTCTTGCCGTCCAAACTCTGGGCTTCTTCCTGAGCTACGGGAAGGCTTGGCGCTGGATCTTGGCTGCCGGCGTCTTCATTGCGTTGGCGCAGGCTTCCGGCCTCATGTTGATTCCTGAGAGCCCGGCGTGGCTGGCTGCCAACGGCGATGTCCCGAAGGCTCGCCGTACTCTGCAGCGTATCCGTGGCAAGGACTTCGACATCAGAGAGGAAGTCGAGAGCTGGGATGGGGAAGTGAACGCTGAGCAAGAGGGTCTCTTGGCCCAGAGCGACGACGTGCCGCCAGTGTCTCCTGGCCTGCCCAAGCACACCTCGCCTGTCCATCTTGGATTCTTCGACGTGATCAAAGACCCGCTTCACCGACCTGCTATCGCCGCTATTATCGGCATCATGTTTGCCCAGCAGCTGTGTGGCATCAACTCTGTCATCATGTACTCGGTATCTCTCCTGAACGACTTGTTGCCCGTCAGCTCCGCGCTACTGACGATTTTGATTTCTGTCATCAATCTCATTACGACTGCGGCTTGCTCTCCGCTGCCGGACAAGCTCGGAAGAAAGACCTGCATCCTGATCTCCATCATTGGACAGGGAATCAGCTCGCTGGTTCTTGCTCTTTCTATCCAGTTTGGGGTCAAGATCCTGTCAGCCGTGTCAGTCGTGTCATTTGTAGCATTTTTCGCCGTTGGCCTTGGTCCGGTTCCTTTCATCCTCGCGTCCGAAATGGTTGGACAAGAGGCCGTTGGCGCCGTCCAGTCTTGGTCCCTGGGATCCAACTACGTCGCGACCTTCTTGGTTGCTCAGTTCTTTCCGATCGTCAATAATGCCTTCAACAATTGGCTCGGAGGAGCTGGCTGGGTGTACTTCCTCTTCGCCGGCTTCGCTGCACTTTTTGCCCTGTTTGTTTCGGTCAAGGTGCCCGAAACCAAGGGCAAGAAGGACGCAGACGAAGTTTGGGGACGCACTAGACGGCTCGACTAAGACATCGTCTTGCTTCTTGTAGTGTTGCATGGGATTGAATAGAACGGTAAAAGGTATGGCGTTGGAAATGGGTGTCAATAGCATGGGTATTATTAATAGATCGATCAGTTTTGGAATAAGCGTCTGCTTCTGACTGTTTGCTCGAGCTGCAAAATGCCAGCTTTGACACCATCCACGATGAAAACCTGGCTGCCTTTCTCCGGACCATAGACGTCGTTGGCTGAGCTGCGGACAATCTCCTCGAGCCCGGCCATACCTGCACAACCCATGACCACACACCGCACATCTCCGCTACTCAACAGCTTCTTGGTAGCTTGTTCCAGCTTGACCCTGACTTCAGCCGGACTGACGTGGTGAAAGTCTCCGGCTGTCAAGCCGGTCGACGCAACGCCCCCGAACTTGACATTATCTGCCTGATCAGATTGACCCAGGTAGCCCTTCACGCCTTGGCTGAGGTGCTTCTCCCAGAACTCGCCAGTCGTGACAACACCCCATTTGGATGCGAGAGAAGGGTCAGAGCTGTGAGGCAAGAGTGAAGTCGCAGTCAGGATGCTGGCCTCGAAGATACCGGTGACGGCCAGCGAGGAGTGGAACTGCTGAGAAAGCTGCTCAACCAAGGTGTGGACACTATAGCATGCGACGAGCACGCCGTCGAAGTCTTGGAGCCCGCCACTCTTGGCGAGATCGTTCATGACGACCTCAGTGCTCAGTTTGATGTCGGCATCATCGTTGATGCTTGCTGGACTGGCAGGTGGTGCTGTGTATGTGTGAATTTCTAGCGACTAACACAGAAAGAGGGAAGTCAGCCCTCGATCGATTGTGGTTGTGACTTGGCCGCCGTGTCCAGCCTGTTGGTTCATTTTGACTTACATCGTGCAAGGGCATTGCTTGTATGGCTTTCTCCATGCCCCTCGTCATATCCTCTGACGAGTTGGCGTTGATCACGAGGATCTTGATATTCCGACGAAGGAGACGAGTTGCCATGATTGCCTTATGACTGCGCAGAAAATGTGACTAGAAAGGTTGTTCCTTACGAGATGGTCGACACTTTGTGAGAATGAAGATCAACTAAACTGTGCTACTCACCCCTCAAGCGCGTGAATCATCATGGTCCCGCCGACCAGCGGCCTTCAACGAGTGGAGATTCTCCCGTCAAGGTGGGGCTGCCGGTCCGGTGACGCTGGGTTCCAGTGCACCGAATGAGCCGACCACGGCTCCTCCAGGTCCTTCAGCACCACTTCTTTCAGTGACAGTGCACTGGAGTCCACTGTCATGGACCGTGACGACCGCTGGCTGCGGGGTATCACGTGACACGAACCTACGTACTCAGCCACGACCTGGCTGACGATCCAGTGGCAGGACAGCTGAGAAGCAGTGGACTTGGCCCAACCCCACTATCGACGACACAGACGTAACAGCTTCCCGGACGCTCTCCCAACCACACCTCACCTCACCTCACCTCTCCCCCAAATCGAAAGAAGCTCCAATCTCGAAAGCCTGCAGCTTCTGCTATCACAATGGCAGCCGAGGCCCCCATCGGTAAGATGCAATGCCCCTGATACTGCAGCTACGGCTGCATAGCTATGCCTGTGACCGCTTTCCCCAGTAGTTGATGCTCTCTGTTCGGTTCGGGAGGTGGCTGACGCAAGATCCACAGTCCTCGACGGAGGAACAGGTTTCCTCAAGGTCGGCTACGCAGCGCAGAACTTCCCCGAATTTCAATACCCATCCATTGTCGGCCGACCGATCCTGAGAACCGAAGAAAAGGGCGAGGACAATGACTTGGTTATCAAGGATATCATGTGCGGTGACGAAGCCGCCGCCGCCCGGACGATGCTTCAGATCAGCTACCCCATGGAGAACGGTATCGTCAAGAAGTGGGATGACATGCAGCATCTCTGGGATTACACCTTTTTCGAAAAGATGAAGGTCGATCCGCGCGGCCGCAAGATCTTGTTGACCGAGCCCCCGATGAACCCGCTGCGGAACCGTGAGCAGATGTGCGAGGTCATGTTTGACCGCTACGGATTCGGCGGCGTCTATGTTGCCATCCAGGCCGTATTGGCCCTGTACGCCCAAGGTATGTTGACCACACTAGCTACAATCGACTTTGGATTAGAGAGAGAGAGAGAGAGAGAGAGCGCGAGAATGTGCAACGAGGCTGACCTTGTATGCTCCCTACAGGTCTCAGCTCCGGTGTCGTCGTCGACTCGGGAGACGGCGTGACCCACATCGTGCCCGTTTACGAGTCGGTCGTCCTGAACCACCTTACCCGCAGACTAGATGTCGCGGGCCGAGACGTCACGCGCAACCTCATTGCGCTCCTCCTGCGCCGCGGCTACGCGCTCAACCGAACGGCCGATTTCGAGACTGTCCGTCAGATCAAGGAGAAGCTCTGCTACGTCTCGTACGACTTGGAGCTGGACAAGCGCCTGAGCGAGGACACAACGGTGCTGGTGGAGAGCTACACGCTGCCCGACGGCCGTGTCATTAGAGTGGGCAGCGAGCGATTCGAGGCGCCAGAGTGCATGTTCCAGCCTCACCTGGTGGACTGCGAACAGCCCGGTATTGCCGAATTCCTGTTCAACACGATCCAGGCGGCCGATGTGGACGTGAGATCATCGCTGTACAAGGCCATTGTGCTGTCAGGCGGCAGCAGCATGTACCCTGGTCTCCCGTCACGTCTGGAGAAGGAGTTGAAGCAGCTGTGGCTGACGCGGGTGCTTGGCGGTAACCCGGAGAGATTAAACAAGTTCAAGGTCCGGATAGAAGACCCACCTCGCCGGAGACACATGGTCTTCCTCGGTGGTGCGGTGCTGGCCAACATTATGGCAGACAAGGAGGGTATGTGGGTGACCAAGGAGGAGTGGGATGAACAGGGACCGCGCGTGCTTGAGAAGCTCGGCCCGCGATAGATGAATGGTCTGCCAAGGTGATGGATGTGATGGCCGCGTTGGTAGTAGACGTAGCATGCATGTGGCAGGTTTTAGAGCCTCGTTTTGTTTTCTAACGAAAAAAGTTGATGAACTCTATTATGACACTGGCGTACAGAAAGTCTTTTCTGGTCAAAGGAGAGCTATCTTTGAGTGTTTTGGACAAGGTGTTAAATCTCTTTCTATGCTTAAGCTTCCATCGATGAACCGCGAGGCCAACACCGTGTAAGATAACACAACCTCAACACTGTGCAACCAGGCAGCGGCTTCCCGCTACCAGAGAGAGCGATGCGCCTACCTCTACGGAGTACGCCCAAGTCGATGGGAAGCCACGCCGCCTCGTCTGTTGCTTGCCGGTGAAACGTCACTTCAACTCACTCTTTGCTCTCTTCTGGAACTTCAACCTCTCACTCGCTTGCACTCTATCAATCATCCTTCGTCCGCCAGCTCGCATATTCTTGGGTCCCTTCTCCGTGATCTTTCTCCAGTTCTACCTCTTCCTCAACCTTGCGGCACTTTCGGCCCAGGGGGGGTTTTCTCCGCACTTCAAATCGTCATCGCTTGTGATCGCACACAGTAAACACCACAGAATCCAGAGACTTTGCGACTCGTGCCCGACGCGCGACGCCGATCATCGCATCGCGTACCTACTCTCACTTGCCTGGCCACCAGGGCGGGCGCGCATCGCCATTCAACGCGGACTGATAGCCTGTCATTGACCCTGTCGCGAATATCGCATTGGTCTTTTTTACTTCGGCAACTCGCGAAAGGATCCGCGAAGCATCTAAGAAGATCCCAGCCAGCCCACTTGCTCAGCTCAGCGGCGAAAAAGTCCGCCGTGTGGGCGCATCTCTACGCAAGCCCGATCTCCGAATCTGAGAGGGGGAACAGGACCTCCAAACCAAAAGAGTCGTTGACCCCCGCGCGCGCACACAGGTTCGCGCCTTCATCGGCCACCCCCAGACAACGTCGTTCTGGATAAGCTCACCCACGACTCGATTTGGGGTTTGACATATTCCTTTTTGTCGTGTTCAGCGCGGGGCCGTTAGTTTCGGGGCACTACACCCGTCTCCTGCGGCACAGGACCGTCGCTACTCTGAGATAACCATAGCACACACCCACCCACCACATTTACGCGCAGACGCATACGCGAGCACACCTTTGACACCTTTGCGGAATCGGGATCTTGCGCCATTCATCCACTCTTGCGCCGCGCACGAGTCTCTCTCTGGCTGGTCTGGCGCGGACGCCTGTCCCTGAGCTGGAGCTGGTTTTTTGGACGGACTGTGGACTCGACGTCTTTTTGCTGCTCGATCACTAACCTGACCCTGCTCGCGCCGCCGCCGACACAACCTTGACTTATTTGGAGACCCAAAGCCGGAGCTACGGTGTCCCTTTCCTAGCTCAGATTCAGACTTTCGCCGGAACGATATCCACTGACAAGTGTGCGTGCCCCATTTTCGCCACGTTTCGGCGGAGATTTCCTTGGGACACACGAAAGCAAAGTCCTGGTTCCTGGGATAGGGCAGTTGTGGTTCAGTCTCTCAGGCGGGGGCAGAGACTATTGTGACTGTGAGGTAACTTGGATGAGAGAGGCGAGCCTCACTTTACGGTTGTCGAATTGAGAGTTCCGACTTGAGCCAAGCAAGCACGACCGCAAGGCACTCTTTGAAGCGAAAAAAGGACTCCACGAGTTAACTGTGGTTACTTTGAGGGGAGGATACCTAATCGGATACTTTGGAACCTCGAATTTGCGACTCCAATACGGATATTAAAGTCAGCAGCGAACCACCACCCCGACGGATGATGAGTCTGACAAACCCGCCATCCGTTGCATCGGGTCCTGGCTCGGTGCGGACAGGCACGCTCAAGAGAAGCGTCCAGGCAGCGTTTGAAGGTGAGTCTTGATGTTTGCTTGTCGGTTACGTTCATCATACACTTCTGCAAACGCTCTCGTCCGTAACTGCCGTTCACTTTTTGCCCCCTTGGCTTCCCAATTTTTGCCCTTTTTTGCGGCTTGCCTGACTCGAGTTGAATGTCAATGTGTCGTTCCGGAAGGCAACCCGAGAGTCAAGCGACAAACATCAGGTGCAGCAAGTGAGCGAGCATAGCAGCGGCAAAAGACAAAAATTTGGATGAGGAGTGAAGCTAAAGGCAGCAAGCACACTTGACACTCCAGACTCAAAGTGAGAGAAGAGAGACAGAGAGTTCGCACACACGCAGAGCACGCAGAGAGTACCTATTGTACATTTCTTGTTCATCCCGCTGCTTCGCTTCCACCATCCATCCGTTGCGGCTGTCGCCGCGGCCGCCGCCGTCGCCTGCTCGTACCCTATTTGCAAACCCCGTTTCTTTTAATGTATAATCTTATCCACATTTTCTCCTCTTGTCGATCGTCGACCACCACCCCGGGTGTTCCATCCGTCTTGTGTATCGAATCGTATCTGGTCGAATGCACCCCTCCCACTCGCAATCCTGCACGTCTCTTCCTGCACTGCACACACACTCTCTCACTCACTCCTCCACTCACTCTCACTCTCATTCACCACACGCCATACGCCATACACCACACATTCACTTCCACATCCGCGGTCCTAGGCATTGCGCAGTAGTTAGTTTCACGCTCACTCCTCCGCAAGACCCTTTGGATCTTTGAGGAAACGAAGCTCTCGGGAATCGGGGCCATCATTCAGCGGCAGCTCGCCTGTTATTGCTCTTCCACATTTTCGCCTTCGCCCCATTTTCCGAGAATTTTCATACACACCCATTCAGAGACATATCCCAGCACATATCCTCACTGCGTCTCCAAATCCAATCCAATCCAATCCTAATCCTCCTCGACCTCCACCCATCCTATCCCATCCTACCGGGTATCCCGCCGTGAGAAATACAACCTATACATAACTTTCGGGGGTCCTGCATCTGCCGTCTCCTCATTTTTCCCTTTCCCCACCGCCACCTTGCATCTCACACGATCATTGAGCACTCAGCCGAGAGGAAAAGGGTTCCGGCGCAACTTCGCGAGCTGTGCCGTGCGTGCTGTGTGTGTGTGTGTGTGTCCAGTGTGTGTTTCGACGGGTGGCAGGCTGCATTCTTCCGCCGGCGCCGCTTCTCTGCCTATTTGCTCTTTAAAGCTTAGAGCCACCCCGCGAACTCCAGCCCACACTGCCTACTGCCTGCCGCAGTCAGCCCCAGACCCAGACCCCGAAGCCTGAACCTGCTGCTCTTGGATCGGCGGTGAGCTTTGCCTGCTTTTGGAGGTGTTCTTCCTGGCGATTGTCACCACGTGTGTTGCTGCTTCCCGAAAGCCTCACCTGATATTCCATCCCTCCTGGTGTATTCGGGATCAAGAGACATGTGTTGTCTGTAGAGCGAGTGCATATTGTGTTTACTCCCTAAATCCTCTCGTCGCTCGCATCGCCTGTCTCATTTCCTTTTTTTCACAAAAAGGACCTCTCTCACAATCACATATTTTTTCTCAAACATGTGGAGGGGAATAGGCTACGGCGGCCTGCACAGTCATAGCTCTTGTATATGGCATCCTCTCCCAATTTCATCTCTGCTTCTGCTTCTCACTCACTTTCAAACCCGCTGACACATTTTTCACAGACCCAGCAGACCGCGGCCTCGGCCACATCAATTATCAGCCCAAGGTCCGGGTTATCGAGCGATATAAGGTCGTCGGATTCATTAGCTCCGGAACCTATGGCCGCGTCTACAAAGCCCTTGGCCGCCAGGGCCAAACCGGCGAGTTTGCCATCAAGAAGTTCAAGCCCGACAAGGAGGGTGAACAGATTTCGTATACGGGCATCTCTCAGTCTGCCATCCGCGAGATGTCTTTGTGCAGTGAGCTGAAGCATGCCAATGTCATCAAGCTCATCGAAATCATCCTGGAAGACAAGTGCATCTTTATGGTCTTTGAGTATGCCGAGCACGATCTGTTGCAAATCATTCACCACCACACGCAAAACCCTCGCCATCCCATCCCGCCACAGACGGTCAAGAGCATCATGTTCCAGCTCCTCAACGGTTGCCAGTACCTACACGCCAACTGGGTCCTGCACCGCGATCTCAAGCCTGCCAACATCATGGTCACCTCAGCTGGGGAAGTCAAGATTGGCGATCTAGGTCTGGCCCGCCGCTTCGACAAGCCCCTGCACTCCCTCTTCAGCGGCGATAAAGTTGTCGTGACGATCTGGTACCGCGCGCCGGAGCTCATACTCGGGAGTCGTCACTACACCCCCGCCATCGACATGTGGGCCATCGGCTGCATCTTTGCGGAGCTGCTCTCGCTGCGGCCCATCTTCAAGGGCGAGGAGGCCAAGATGGACAGCAAGAAGACGGTGCCCTTTCAGCGGAACCAGATGCAGAAGATTGTCGACATCATGGGCCTGCCGTCCAAGGAGCGCTGGCCGCTGCTGTCCGCCATGCCAGAGTATCCGCAGCTCGCTACGCTGCAGCCGCCCATGACGCCGCATCACCACGGTCACCACGGTCACCACCGCGGACACGGGTACGGTCACCACCCTCCCGCGCCGAGCGGCTCGAATTTGGAAAAGTGGTATTACAGCACTATATCGCAGGGAGCCTCGAGCAGCGCGACGTCGGCGCCGCAAGGTGGAAATGGGGGCGGCGCGCCGCTGGCGAGCTTGGGGGCTGAGGGGTATAAGTTACTCGCGAGCCTGTTGGAGTACGACCCCGTGGAGAGGTTGACTGCGGCCAAGGCGCTGCAGCATCCGTTCTTTTCGACGGGTGATCGGTTGAATGCGCACTGTTTTGAGGGGTTGAAGAATGAGTACCCGCATCGGAGGGTCAGTCAGGATGATAACGATATCCGGACGAGTAGTCTGCCTGGCACCAAGAGGAGTGGGTTGCCTGATGATTCGCTCGCTAGGCCTACGAAGAAGTTGAGGGAGATTTGAAGGTGGCTTGTTGTGTGTTTTGGTCTTGGTGTATGTGGTATGGATCAAAGCATTGGCATGGTACGGCGTTTCCACTGGTGTCATGTGAAAGATATAGACAGTGGTACAATGGCGTTTTTTTGAGGTTGGGCTTTTTGGGGGATGGGGTTTGCATGAATACCACCATTACACGATTGATAGAGAAATAATTCCAAAGTTTTGAACATGGAGAATGAGTGAATTTTTTCCCTATGTGCTTTGTGATGGCCCTCTGGGTGAGATTTGGTGTTTCTGGAACTGGGAGGCCTGTGGCTAACGGTTGAGAGATGCAATGGACAGATTTTATGGTGGGATAGGAGAATAGCGTCGATGGGCTATGCATGGTTAAGGGCGGAAGAGATTGAGTCTTATAGGATTGGTAGAGTGGTCACTGAAACGAGAATTCCGAATACTTTGTCTCTTCCCTACGATATCTACCATGACTCGCAGTAGTCATTCAGGTATTATTTGATAAATCCCGTCGTTCCGCTACTATTGAACTGTCAGATGAGGAGTACTTTCAAACCCCAGGATAAGTACAAGAAGTCTCTGTAATTCATGTAGCTTCAATCTCATTCATCCATCACGGCCAGCCATAGGGATGACGAATGGGTATATCTAGACATTTCTGTCTGAGTAGGGTGAACTTGACTCTTGGCAAGTCAAAGGCGGGAAAACCGTCTCACTACGGGTTCACAGGTGGACTACGATCATGGGAAGCCTAGTGGGTGTAGACGCTGTTGGTCTGGGAATAATGACCTTTGCGCTTGAGTTCCGAGAAATTGGATGGGAGAGTGATTTAAGGATTCGAGAATTGTTGCTTGTTGACAGCTGGGAATATATAGATGGGAGTGTAAATGGGGATTACTATTGGCGAGAAAGATCTCGAATAGGATACAACGCCACCAAGAAACCTCTATTATCGATTAAGGTATTTTGTAATGGTAGTCAAAGGTAAACCTGTGTATAGCAGCATACCGGGCATGGAGCTGTCGTGTTTTCGTGGCCCCAGTCGTGGTGTTCGTGGTGATAGTTCGGTCAGAAAGTTTCTCCACTTCCACTGCACGAGCATCGGTTAAGAGGACGTGGGCCAGGCTACCAGGCAACTGGATATCTCCGATGAAGGACCTTGGCCGCCAAAGAGCTGCTGCTGGGAGAAGGGATGGGCTTCATGGCAAATTAGACGGGGAAAGATAGCCACCCCGCAAGTGGCAATATCGTGCACTAAGAAAAAGTGTCTGAATAGAGCATACCGACGTTGAATGGGGGTCGTGATAAATGCTACGCACCTCCAGGTTGATCAACCCGAACGTTGATGAAGTATTGCTACTGGCGGAGGGCGATGGAAGTCGCGGTGACACTCAGACGAACAAAGACACTCACCCAGCAAGTGGTAACGTCATGGACTGAAAGTAGGGGGGACAATCGGGATACGTGTTTTTGATGCATTTCATATTTGAGAGAATCATGAACCCATTCCCCCGTATCACGCCGCGTAGACTCTAGTTGTTTTTGCGTGGCCGACATAAACCCAGCCGGACCGACGCATGGGGATGATGCAAAAGCCGCATTTGTTTCATCGAATAAGATGCACACAGCCAGAGTTGGAACAAACTCCCCATTTCGGAAAAAATGAAAGGACATCCCCCCCAAGCGGAAGAAGAAACAACCACATTGGCCCAAGACGACATTTTGAATTGTTCTTTTTTGATTGTTCCACCAACGCCGCCCCACGGTCTCTTGCGGATGATCCGGGGAATTCCCCTCGTTTTGTTGGCCTGACCCCAGGCAACAAGGGCGAACCGCTTATTCCTTCTTCTTCTTGGCACCCTTGACCTTCGCCGTTCCGCGCAGGGTCTTCTGGCGGTTCTTGCGCTGCTTGCCTGTAGAGCGCGAGTAGTGTTAGTTATCAATGCTTGATGTGGGAGGTTGTTATCAGATTCGCCACCGCGACCTGTATCACGACAAAGGTTCGGGCCAGACGAAAAGAGTCTTGTCCCGATACCCAGCGATACGATGATGCTGCGGTGGCAAAGTGCTGACTGGAGCTTCGACGTACGCTGCTGTCTGCTGGCCTTCTCGATCTTGCTGGCGAAGCCAACGCGGACCAGTCTGTAGTGGGGCTCGAACTTCTTCATGGCCTCGGGGGAGTCGTAGACGAGGGCGAAACCAGTGGTCTTGCCGCCACCGAACTGGGTGCGGAGACCGAAGACGTTGATCTGGTCCTTGGTGGCCTTGTACAAGGAGCCGAGCTTCTCGCGAAGCTCATCCTTGGAGATGTTGGCGCGGCCGGGGTGGAGGATATCACTTTGAGAAAACCGTCAGCATGCAGTTCCTCTGTCTCTCGAAATTCCCATTGACAATGTCCCATCGATACCATCCATCGCGCGCGCGTCCGTCCGTTTCCCAATCCGAGTCTCGATCCAGTCGTTGTCGATATATCGCAGTGTCGATTGTTGGTGTTCCTCCTCTCCTCCTCCCGTTCGATATATCCTTTCGTACGCGCGCGATTCTCTCTCGGGGAAAAATGATGATAAATCTGGAGGGGCAAACTCACACGACCATCTGCTTACGGCCAAGCAGGGGGTTACGGATGAACTTGCGAGTTCGCAGGGTGACGGGGGTGTCGACGTCCGCCATCTTGTCGGTCGGGGGGCTGATCTGTCTGTCGAGATGGGTTGGCGCTGAGACAGAAGAGTCGAAAGGTGTGATATCGTCAAATTCGAGAGGTTTGTGACGGGGCTACAGACGTGAATTTTCCTGGGCGGGGATTGGTGTCGCTTAATGGGTGGGCAAGCCCTAGAAAGTGCCTCAGGATCCGCCGCACCTGCCTGGGTCGAAAAATGGAAAGTCACGTGGGGTCAGTGGATGCACGGGCCAGCATGATTTTTGGAATTGGTCATGTGATGTTTGGCTTCCCGGGCACTGTGTTTGCACCGTGGTCGACGTTCCTCTGAGTCAGCATACAACCCTTGCGCATTTTGTGCACTGCAAACCAGAGATCAAGAGCATTTCCAACTTCAAGCTCCGACTACCACCGTCTTTTCAATAACCCATGTCTCTGGGATTTTGCTGATGGAACCCGCAGGACCCTTTGTCCTCGGAAATTAGTTCCTCATGCAAAATCTCATATCTTGGCCAGACGATCATCTCTCTCCGTAAAAGACAAATCGGACCATCATCCAGAACTGAGGCTCTACACTACACCGAATCAGGCAACATACGATATTTATCAGAGTTTCACATCACCAACCCCAATCATGGCCGGAACCCAACGCATATCAGAGTCCGTGGACCGCTTCTGTTACCAGTATCTTCAACTGGAGCCAACACTTGAGTATCCTACCGCGGAGATCATTCGTGAAGCCTCCGCCCAAGATACCATTTACAAGAAACTCTTCTCGGATGAAGCACCACGTTATAGCCCTCCTGCAAGATATCGTCTCCGGGTTCTAAAGGAACTGGTCGCCAGGATAGAGTCCAGCATCGAAGACTGGGACCAACATGTAAGTCTTGACTCCCTGTAAACGGCGCCGTGGCATGACGTTCTGCTGCCAGCTACCGGCATATTCTAACTATGACCAGGAAGTTTCCGAGGATCTCATGACGGTCTTGTCCGAATCTCTCGCGACTCCAGTCCCATCTGAGGTGTCCTCTGCCCAGCAGAAATCCTACGTCACGTATCACCTGAGTGGTCTTGAGCAGAGCCCCCGGTCACAGCACTCGCCTTCCCCTGACATCACACTGCTTGAGGCCCGCTCGCTGATCTCTGCCTCTGGCACCACGGGTCTCCGAACTTGGGAAGCCGCGCTGCATCTAGGGCAGTTCCTGTGTGAAGACCCAAATCTCGTCAAGGGAAAGCGAGTTCTCGAACTCGGTGCAGGTACTGGATACCTGGCGATCCTCTGCGTCAAACATCTCGGCGCCACGCACGTTGTCGCTTCCGATGGATCTGATGATGTGATCAATAACCTACCAGAGAGCTTCTTCCTCAACGAACTGCAAGAAAGTACGCTTATCAGACCAATGGAATTGCGATGGGGACATGCTCTCGTGGGGACAGAGGACCAGAAGTGGAACAACGGCGAGAGCGTTGACGTTGTGATCGGAGCAGATATCACCTATGACCAGAGCATCATCCCGGCCCTCATCGCAACCGTCGAGGAACTATTTGCCCTATTTCCTGCCGTGCAGGTTTTGATATCCGCGACGCAGCGGAACGAGGTCACGTTCGAGGCCTTTTGTAGCCTTTGCCGTCAGCGTGAGATGGGCTTGAGCTACATCGAGTTTCCTATACCACCGAGGGAACAGCAAAAAGGACCGTTCTATAACGACAGCGTACCTATTCGGATTTGCCGACTCTCAGCACCGCCAACCACCAGGGCGCTGTGGTGAGGCGGCATGTCAGGCGAGGCGTGATACCTTGACCATGAACACAGCGCATTTCTATCAGCTTTGGCCATTGATCATGATCAAATAATCACACATCAAACGGAGACCCGTTTATTTTTACACGGACTTTGTCGCACACGAAAAGGCACGCGCGCAGTCTGGTATAACATAAAGTTCAGAGCGCCATGTCGGTTTTCTCTTTTTGGGGCGAGTTTGCCTTCGCACCCCACCATTGAATACGTTGCTTAGTGAGCAGCATCATAACAAGCAGGCCGTAGTGTAAGGTGCAGTAAATACCCGTAAACAATCAGGAGAGTTCACGGGCAAAAGTAGCTCGCTGTGATACTTCGGGGTTGCATTCCACCACGCAGCCTGTAGGGAGGGCCAACAAGGGTCTGCGATGACTTGCGTGGCTACTACGCAGGTCACAAACAAAATCAGGGTCCAAGCCGAGCTCCGGAGCAGGCGATTCGTCGTCTCACTAACAGCAAGCCCCCCGAAAACCTAGGATGTGCAGATACCTACTGCGAAGATGGAAGTGGTGAGTTGACCTTGGATCAGGCGCCGAATACCTAGCGAATAACACTCGTCCTTGGGACAAACGATGAAGAGTCGGAACTGTACTCAGGCCACGGCTAAGATCGAAGTCACAACTATGAAGATGCACCCCAAGTTTACAATCATCATGCCACCATGAACAAGATTCATTGGGAATTCTGGGGACCAGTCGATTATCATGTTATTGCCTGTCAACCTCATGCACACCCCAGTGCCAGCTTCCCCGCATTCTGGGTCCAAGAACGAATGGTCTGATGCTTCGGCAGTCTCAGGACGCGGAGAGAGTTGGAAGGCACCGGATGCGTTCTGAGATGAGGGGTCACCTTGTTCGATGGCCACCCTCGGTCTGCACCCCAGAAACTCAATTCGACGCGGAAAGCTTTGTTGAGTACATAGAAATGGACTTTACGTAAGGCTCAGGCGCTTCGCTGGCAACCGGGAACGGACATGACGCTCCGGCTGGTTCGTGAACAACGAAACGACCTTTTGATGGACCAGCTGGACGTCATCTTGTCGATTTCCAGATATGTGGCTGAAAGTACGATCAGAAAAATGAAGGATGGCAAACACCACGCAAGCAAGCTCAGTCACAGTGACGTTAGGGGTTGGTCGTGTGGCTCGCACGAAGGAGCTGACCCCTGCACATCGGCCAAAATGCCAAAAGCCTTGGGGCGCTTCATAATTGGGCGGACTGGCATGTTCCAGAGCACAAGCGTATTGCCAATACACCGAGACTCTGGTCTGGCCCTTGATGATTCCTCACTTGCAAGGTATTCAGAGAACGGGGAGTGAGCATGGCCTCCTGGAGGTCAATACAGAGAAGCGGGAACGAAGAAATGCGGAGACGAGCAGGGCACCGTGAAGCGGTTGAAACGAGGCTATGAAGTCATCGCATCCGCCGAGGATGAGCATCAAAATGTCTCGGCTCGAAAGGGCCGGCGCTGGCCCTACGAGAAAAGATCGGTCAGTTGATTGTGTGCTAGTACTCAGGAGGGTGTGGTCCGCGACTTGTCAAAACATGCTTGGATCGACCGCCAGCCGCTATTCCTTCTGTTGGGACCCGAAAGCCGCCTTCTCTGCAAGGTACGAACCCCGTGCCTCCAGGCTCTTGGTCTTGTGGTTGCGGTTAGGTTGCGTACGCTGTCCGTCGATCGCAGAGCCTGGACTGTCAGAGCTACCTGGCGCCAACCGATCATTTGACGATGAAGCAAACCCCAAGACTTGGTCGAGCTACGTATACAGGCGCCAGTAAACCGAACTGAGAAGGTGAAGTTCTCTCCGGACGTATGTCCGGTTGCATACCCACTTTCGACCTTGGTGTTGAACCACCACAACCCCATGGTACCCATCCCATGCACCCACACACGAGGTTGATTTACCTCCGACCTGTCAGAAGTTCAGAACCGAAGTATCTTATCGCCCCCGAGCCGCGCGGTGTGTACACCTTTCAGACACTCACCGTTCAGCCGTTTTTCTTGGGGGCCGTCATATTTCCCGCCAGTCTCGACCCTGGGCTGTATTTGAGATCATAGACCAACCATATGGCTGAACGAAGGCGTTCCGCTCAAGGGATCTCCCGCGACACGAAGTGTGAGCTTTCATCTGAAATGAGAGCAAGAAACCGGATCCTACCCTTGCGCTTGCGGGAAGACCTAACACCTTCCAGCATTGGCCACACTCTGTCTGTTCGGAAACGTGTGCCGGCCGGGGAGCTTCCATTCAAAGCGAGTGCTAGCGGGCCATGGGCAATACCTAACCTGGGGCCACCAAAGAAACAACAGAAAAAGAAATTGCCCGACGAATACCTCATCGGGGTAAAACCAGGCTGGAAAACGTGGGATTGAAATTCGTACCTATGTGAGACCTCAAGCGGTGTTGAGCCACATGGGCTTTTCTAAGGCACGTACGTCACTTGTGCTCAGAATCATTTCGTTAGGGATGAGACCTATCCAGAGTTACCTACATAATGCCACCAGCCTCATCAGCGTCAAGCCCCCTCTCGACACAGAGTTCACATACAAGTCATCTATACCAGACCTCGACGAGACATTGTTGATTATCGCCAGTCTTCCCTGCATTGCTATGTATCACTGTGATATAACTTGGATCACCCCCGAACGACCCTCGGAAAACCAGCAAAAACTTGAACACGGACCACAATTCCTGCATCAACAGCGACAATCACGAGAACAAGAGGCCGTCTCCGCAGACACGAGAACGCATAGCCACCGGCCTGCGCAGCAGCATCAGCAACAGCATAAACAACGCAATCATCAGCTCAGCTTCGTGAACTTCCTAGTCTCCAAAAGCCGCGGGCAAGAGCTGAAAGAGGCCCGGTTACCGTTTGCCAGAGACTTTCTGGCATCACATCATCGGGACGGCAACAACATTGCTAGCGAACACACGAGCGGCCAGCTGAGGTCGATTTCGCTTCTCGCACCTAATCAGCAAAGTCTGTTATCGTCTCTCCCGACCGCATCGTCGGTATCACAATCTTCCCAAGTCGGCACTAGCAGCGCCACGCCGACACGACCCTGCGTATCATCATCACGTCGCCCCTTTGGGTAGGAAACTCGTACCAGGGCGCCAACAACCAGCAAAAAAGGACAACCCAAAGATAGCGCTATCGTCTCCGGCGGGCTGCGCTACGGAAAACAGAACAAGGCCCAGCCACAACGTGGACCAACTAGTCGCGGCGTTTCTCGCCCCTGAGCTGCATGAACCAGACGCACGCCGTGGCCGTTCTTATTCTTGTCGGAATAGCGCAACATTGAACAGGTTTATTGCACCACCGACAGCGAACCGGCCTCCACCCTCTCCCCTCCCAGCCTGGGACTGAGTGACTGGCCGACCGGTGGCAGCGTCTACGACTTTTGACGCAGCCAGCACGCAACTTGTCAGTCTCTTTTCGCTCCCAGCGGTGCCTCTTCGTATTACGCTGTTGTTCCCACTCTGTTCAGCATCACATCCGGGCTGGACCGGGTCTATTAATTGGACCAGGGGCTGTGGAGAGTATCTCCCTCCACACCCATTTCCCAGACATCCATACCCCCGTCCCATCCCGTCTTACGCTATCGGCCGCCATTATTAGGTAGTCGGGCTCCCCTCATTATCGGTATCAGTATCATCACGCACAAATCAGAGGCAGAGACAGACGCACACATCACCGAGACACACTCACACACAACCCAAAAGTTGTCTGTCCAGGGGTTACCTACACCTCCTCTTCCCCAAAAAGCATAACTACCAACTCCAACAAGAGGAGAGGGGAAAACAAAAAAAAAAAGTTTCCGGATCCCCTCTGTCACGGACGAGGAAAAACACCGCCAACCACTTGCAAGCTAGCAAAGTTTTTAGTTGGTTGGGCTTTGACTCTGCGGCGACAAACCTGAACCGGTCTACCCAAGGCATCGTGGGTTCTCAAAAAGGCTTCCAGACCACCTCTCGGTTGTCGGCCGGCACCATTCCACTCCCCTACGCACTTGGCAACCAAGCTCGCGCGCACATATTCTGTCTTATTTTTTTTTTTCCAATTATTCTTTTACTCCTGAATCTTGGTCTTGACTACCGAGTTCATTACCCACCCCCATTATTACCCTGTTTTTCTCTGCAACGCGGGTACTCCGTACGTTGTATATTAGCAGTGGGACTTGTATACACAACCTGAACCGGGACCTGAACATTGTCAACCACATCCCGGCTGGGGGTTAAACGCCCTGTGGCTTGCAGTTTTATTTGGCGCCATTGGACGTGCCATTTCCACGAGGGAGTCCAAGCTTTGATTGCTGTACCTGAGTCTTGCCATATCCTGGAATACCTTATTACACGGCCACACACAGAGAGACGAGATCGGAGACCGGCGACAACGCGATTCTTACTGAGAGTCTCCAGAGTTCTCCTCTTTACGCATCGCCCAAGACTCCGCTTATCACTTCCGGGTCATCCACAAGTGCCTATTAATAAAATACAACCAAGAAAGCCAAAAGGCCATCATCAGCTTCGACTACCGGGGAAGCTCCCTAGCTGGCTGCGTTATCCTGCATCTGTCTGCATCGAGTCTGCATCGGACGTGCACACCGCAAACTGCAAAAGGAGGAGAGAGGCACATAATAAACCACACCGTCCACTCACACGCCTATCGCAAGAGAAACAAAACAAGCACACCTTACCACACCTTACATACATATTACTTGATCTTCCTTTCCCCCCTTGCCCTCTACATTTCCCCAGAAGAGGCCCTCAATCTCTGACCAAACATCTGCCCGACAACGGCCACGCCCTCTTGTGCTGCTGCATCTACTCCTCTTTTTCACATTTATTACCGACAGCTGAGAGGGGCTTTTCGAGACCGTTTACCAGCGACCCCCGCAAGCTCCAACGCACGCCCGCCCGCCTTCTCCTCTTCTCGCACGCCAACGGGGGTTCGATTGAAAGGAGACAAAGGACGCCGGATCCACCATTGATCGACACCATCGACAGGGCAGTAGCTCCAGGAGTCGCAGAAGGCTCAAAGTACCTCATTTGGTATTAGTACTCGACACCTGCTCACTCACACTCGAACGATTTGGCCCAAAATCACGAGTCAACTACTCTTCCCGTCTCCCAGCCATAACGCCAACCTGAACCAACGCCTTTTTTCTGTTCCTCCTCGAAGGCGAAAAGAAGAATCATAAACAAACCAACAGTGCCAGCACTCTATATAAGTCTTATTGAGAACCGTTGCGGTGTTCACTCGACCACATCACATTGACGACATCGGATCGACTTATCCACCTCCGTCACTACGAGAGCATCACTCATCAAGGCACGCACAGACTCACACTCAAACAAGCACCTTTCGATATCACTTCCGAACATTGTCTTCGCCTGGGTTCTTTAAAAAGCCCATATACTCGTCTTATCCACACCCTCAAACACACATATTTCCGATGGGCTCGTCAATAGCCCAAAGACACATTACTTGCACACTATCATTACCATATCCACCAACATCAAAAATGGCCGCCGCAACCACTCTATCCTCGCAGGAGCAAACCTCCAACTTTGCCCTCCAGCAATATCTAGTTCTTCAATCTCAACATGAGGAGCTCCGCCAGCACCTGGACACGATCCGCCCCATGACGACCTCCAACACCTCGCTCTCCTCATCACCGTCCGTGTCCCCGACGCGCAGCACCTGCTCGCCCTTTGGCCAGTACCCCAACGGCGGCGGCGGTAAGAGGCACCACAGCCGAAGCCGTCGCTCGTCGCTATCGAGCCCCAAGACCCGCCGCAGCAGCTCACTCGCGCCCATCGCGGACGAGACCACCATCTGGGCGGTCGCCGAGGAAGAGCAGCGCCTCTTTGACGTCAACGAGGGCATGAAGCGGGCTCTGATGGAGCTCCTCAACTGCGAGCAGGTGCGGAGCGACAGCTCGTTTCGCATGTGGGTGCAGTGCCGTCTTATGGACACGGAAAAGGAACTTCGTTCTGAGAGACGACGCAAGAGCGCGCCATGAGCTTTCTAATCAGAGGCATCTCACGCTCTCATCTTTTTGCGGATCGACACAAAAAGCGCAGCATATTTTGAGCCTTTTTGGTCCTACCTCTTTTTCAACCTACCTAATTATGCACCGGATTCTTCTTTTTCATGAGGCGTTGGATTTGACAAGGAGATTAACCATCTCGTCGAATGGCGTTGAGAGGGGATTTGTGTGGGAATTTCAACATTTTGCCGAGGACAGGCATGACATGGATTATGGCACGACATGGGTCGTTTTGCCCATCACAAAGAGGGAAAAGCTGGGTTTGCATACAGGTGAAGATGCTCTTCTCATCTCGCCTGTCGGATATTTGGTGTTTTACTGGCGAAGGCTTGTTGGAATACACCACAGCCAATCTGCCTTTTTTCACTTCTGGTTTCCTTTTTCTTTCATCGGTGGTTGCAGGAATATCACACACAAACAGCCATCTGGTCCATAGAGTTTGTAATGACTGAAACGACACCAATTACCAATTTTTACCATACCTTTCACTCCATCCTTGACATTTGATATCATGTCTGAATCGGTCTGGTTAGACTCGTGATGAATGCATAGCTTAGTGGTGCTGAGGTGGTGTTGAAGTGGTCTGAGCATGACGGGACCCGGGAGATCACCATGATGCATGCGGAGTTGGAGGTGCATGTCTAGTATAACTCACCTACCTTTGGGAGCTCCATGATGTGGAAATGATCACCATTGCTCTGCTGCGGTGCCGAAATAAGAGAATGGACGAATCCAAAAACATCAGACTTTCCCAAAAAGCCTATTCGTACGCCCAATCGGCCAAGCTCCAAAAGCTCTCAAACTGCTGAAAACCGGGGCACGCAATCCGCACAAGATTCCAAACATTGTGACATTGTCCCTGCCATCCTCTAATTCGCCGATCTCCTTTACCGTGCAAATGAAATATAGTTTGGACGCACGCACTATGTGACGAGAGAGCTGCTGCCGTTGGCGTTGCCTCGCGGACTGGCCCGCACCGCACCTACATCACTTTGACTGCAAACATCTTTTTTCAAGCTGGAAAAAAGCCAACACGCACCTCACACACGAAGCTGCAACCCCCACCACCGAACGCCCGCCCGCCTGAGCCTAGCGGAAAGCTTCGCATTTGGGATACCTCTTGTTGTTCTTGGCGAAGAGAGACGATTCGAATTCACTGATCTTCCTGTGTTTGGTCAATCCGCTGCGCCCAGGGCAAAATCCACTTTGGAAAGCTCCGTTCAGACCAAACCTGCCTACGGCTAGACAGACGACGACGACAACGACGGCGACGCGATCGAGAGGAGGCTCCTACTGCCACCATGTCAGTGCTTCTGGAAACCAGCTCTGGCGATATCGTGATTGACCTGCTGGTCGATTACGCGCCAAAGCTTTGCGAAAAGTAAGTCGCGATTCACCGCCAGCGCTACAACGCTCTTGCTCAGCTAACCAAAGACCTCTAGCTTCCTGAAGCTTTGCAAAGTCAAATATTACAACTTTTCACCAGTCCACTCTGTTCAGAAGAACTTTTCCTTCCAGACCGGCGATCCTCTCGGACCCTTATCGAAACAGTCCGATGGAGGCACCTCTATTTGGGGCCTGCTGTCGGGCGACAGCTCCAAGAAGATGTTCCCGGCCTTCTTCCACCCGAAATTGAAGCATCTCGAGCGAGGCACCGTCAGCATGGCGACGGCGCCCCAGGATTCCGACCCGGATACGCGCGTGGCGGCTTCTCAGTTCATCATCACCTTGGGCGATGAGACGGACTACTTGGACGGCAAGGCCGCTGTCTTTGGCAAGGTCGTGGAGGGCCTCGACGTGTTGGAGAAGATCAACGAGGCCATCGTAGACGACAAGGGGCACCCCCTTATCGACATTCGAATCAAGCACACCATCGTTCTCGATGACCCGTACCCCGATCCCCCCGAGCTGCGAGAGCCCAGCGCCTCGCCTCCTCCGACCAAGTCACAACTCGATACTGTTCGGATCGCGGACGAGGCTGCGCTACACGAAGACGATGATCTAGATGAGGAGGCGATCGAGAAGCGGCGGAGGGACCGCGAGGCACGGGCCCAGGCTCTCACTCTGGAAATGATGGGTGACCTGCCGTTTGCCGAGGTCGCTCCCCCTGAAAACGTCCTATTCGTCTGCAAGCTCAACCCCGTCACGACGGACACCGATCTGGAGCTCATCTTTGGCCGATTCGGCAAGATTCTGAGTTGCGAGGTCATTCGTGATGCCAAGACAGGCGACAGTCTCCAGTATGCCTTTATCGAATATGCTGACAAGGCGTCCTGCGAGGCTGCCTATGCCAAGATGCAGGATGTCCTGATTGACGATCGGCGTATCCACGTGGACTTCTCGCAGAGTGTGAGCAAGCTGCAACAGGTCTGGAGAGACGATACAAACCAGAAGCGCAGAAAACACGCGTCCAGGGGTGGATTCGGAGGTGTTGACGAGCTCGAAAAGAGGCGGCAATACCGTGACGAATACGAGCGAAATGGAGACGATTACGATCTGGTGTACGGGGACGAGGAGATGAAGGGTCGCCACCAGCGCGCCAAAGACCGTCGTCCCGAGTCAGATAAGCAGCAGCAGCCTGAGCAAGACAGAGATCAACGGGAAAGAGATCGACCCAGATCGGAACAGGTGCGGAGACGCAGTCGAAGCCCTGGACGCTCAAGGGCCATGGATAGGGACAGAAGAGGAGATGGAGATCGATACCGATCCGATGATCGCGGTTCCGGCCGACGGCACGATCAATACGAACGGCGACGTGACGATAGGGATTCGGGTCGCAGAGACCGCAGAGACTGGGACAATCGGAATCGAGGTAGGGATCGAGACTCGGACAGACGAAGATAGTAACAGCAGCAGCAGCAGCAGCAGCAGCAGCAGCAACTGCAAGACGCGCATCTCATTTTCTTCTCGTCTCCGACAATGCTCTTTCAAAACTATACCCAGCCGCCGTTGACCAGACCGCACCTTGCAGCAGTCCGGTCAGCCACAGATGTAGACCCCAAGAAATACAAAAACAATTGACACCACTATCGCCACTGCCGCCCGCGTAAGGCTCGTGTTTCATGAACAACAACAATATCTCGTTGACCTGTCGAGATGCACCGCGGCAACCTGCCTGTAAGCCACCCCTTCGCATCTCGTCGTCGACCAGGGAAGTCCGGATGTGGGGAACGAGGGAAGGGAGAGAGATTGCCCTAGCAAAGGCCGTGGGGTTTGACTTTACAACTTGATGTCGCACATGGCGAACGGCTTGCCCCAAGTAGGATTGGTCTCATCGTTTCTCGCCGTTGCAAACATGGCTATCGAGCCCTGTTCCTTTTCCACACTCGCAAGGGGCCATGTAAGTAAGCGGCCGGAAGCACCGCGGAAGTGGGGACCGACACACATCCTTGGTGTTGCCGAGGGGAGCTTGCATCAGCCTGCTGCGTTTGGTGAAGCTGTCATCTGTCAGTTGTCATATCTTCAAGGTGGTTCCTGTGCTATGGGAGAAGCTGCAACGGAGCGGCATTGAGAGACGCACCATGGGCCATGGACCGCCATCTCAAATGAAGTCCGCAGCCGCCTCGTGCGAGGTCGGCATTGTGCGACAACGTCTTCGACCTGTCAGGACAATCTCCGATCACATCCTCGCATCCCTCAGAGTTCAGCTCTACGAAGAAGACCATCTAGAATCCTAGAACGAGGTTGCCTTCGGGACGAGAGCTGATGAACTTAAGTTCGCGGTAATTCGTAAAGTTGCTTCCGAACCTGACCGATTTCCTTTATCGTTCGCATTTCGTTCTCGTTCTCGTTGCCGCTGCCGCCTGCAACCTCATCGCGGCGTCTAATAGATGCGGTCTCCTGGTGTAGGGCCTCGCAAGTTCCCCCCTTCAAGGCGTCCTGTATCATCAGTTGCTAATGTCGCACAGGATCACGAGAGTGACAGCACGTCGAGTCTCGCTGCAGAGCTGCTGCAGTTATTTCTGTCCGTTCTGGCCCGCTAGGCATCAACTCCCCAATCCTGTGCGACCGCGTCTGTCTTTGCTTCAGTGCGAGCAAGACATGAAGATCAAAGCTCGTCAGTTGTGCTATTCCGTGGGGCTCAATGGGCCGGTCGATGATGCTGAGGTTGAGGCGGAGGAGGCCGATTGTCTTCCCAATGCAGAATCTCGTTGCAGCCAAACCACGGAACGGCAACTTTGTTAGCACAGTACGTCGAGAAAGGGCACTTGGAGAAACTCGCAAGGGCCCCAACCAACGGATCTGATATTCTCCATCGCCAATGTGTTAATTGTGGAGGCAGCCCGGCTCGGCTCGTCTCTTCTCGTTCTCCTGCGCCTCCTTCGCCTCCTTCAGTCCCTGGCTCTGGTGGCTGTTCTCCATCGCTGACGACCTCAATCAATCTGCTCCGGACGTGGCCGGCCCCCTAGTATGGGCTGTCAGATGGCATTGTGTCTCTAGAAGCCGGTCCAATCGCTTACGTCCTGTGTACCTGTTGCAAACGGCTGCCCGCATATGGATGGGAGAGGGAAAAAGAAAAACTGGTTCTGGCTATGACTGGCAGCTCCCCCAAAAGTACAGATGCAGCGCCCCGAAGATGGCTGCAAAAAATTTCCGTTGTCAGCGAAGCCGTCGAGCCATGTGCGTTCTGCTTGCTGCCTCCCGTCCCAGAAGCAGGCACGCACAAGAAATGCCCGGTAACAGGTGAAAGGTGAAGAGAGGATCTGCATCACGACAGCCTGATCGCCGGCATGACGGCCTCACCTTGTTGGGCGAGGCTTTTGTTGCTGCATATGATATCAGTCTTGACGCTGTGCTACGCTGCCAACAACATCTCAGTCGACTCTCGATACGAACTGCTCTCCTAGAGTTTCAGCGAGGGCAGCTCGTTTCTCTTGTCTTGGAATTGCGGCGTAGGCTTTTCCATGAGAGCAAGACGAGAGTGATTCGAGAGACCTGCGCGCTTCCAGACCATCATCGACGAGGCGAGGACATGTCTCAAATACTGCGAGGGTTTCTCTGGCAATAAGCTCATGCGGAAACACAAGTACTGCCTGGATCTTGAGACTTTGCACCTCGTTGACCTTGCACGCCGTGAGATGATGGCAGGACAAGACTTCGCTGCGGCGACAAATATGTGCTTCACAATTCCAGTCCCACCAGCATGTCAAAAATCAACGGCGAGAAGAAAAAGAAGCTTCTCACACGGATCGAAAATCATCCCTGAGAAACGCATCATTACAGACGTTAGGATCACGATGGAGAATAGGATCCGTCGGCTCCAAGCATGGGCTTAGCATCCATGACAGAATCCTTTTCTCCTAGTTGCTAAAGCGCCATTGGGAACGACGACGCCACGCTGGGCGAGTTTTAGTTACTTAAACTCCTGCAGCTGGACATCTACCCCTGATTCAAATGCACGGGGATATCGGACGACGTAGTATTGCAGCCTTCTTCCTTCCTTAAACCCTCATCACCAATACCGTCAACGGTGAGGGACCGACCATCCTCCGATGCGGGGGCCTTTCGCGGCAAGCAGGCGGAGGAGAGTGCATCACGTCAAGAGAAGGCAAAGGCATGGCACACATGCCTAGCTATTCGTACAGGATTCACGTCAACGGGCATGCATCACCAGCTGGCCGCCCACGGGCGAAGCAACAACGGCAAAGCAGGTGCGGAAGGGAAAGAGAACCACACACACCGACACATTACTACGCATACACGCGCACATCCCACCATCGCTCTGTGCCTCAGCGGCCCGTTTGCTATTTCTGTCCCTTCCTTGTTTTCCTCCAACCCCCCCCCCCCCCTTCGCGTGCCATGTATCGAAGCTCTTCCCGCTATCTTTATCCAAAAGCAGAGGCGCGGCCGCGGCCGGAACTGCAACGTTGTGGAGGGAGAGGGCGAGAGGGGGGCAGCCAAATCCCGGTCGCCAAGTCGCGGACGATCAGGTTGCAGCACAAGCGAGGGCGAGGGGTCGAGAAACGTGCAGGAAGACACCTCATCTGCCACAAGGAAGAGTGCGAGGCTTGGGGAAGGGGAGACTGCTGCTGCTGCACACCGAGGCTGGCTCAAGAAATTTCTAGAGCTACTCCGTACAACGGCGCAACAGCAACAGATGCTCTTGTTTGGCAGCTCCCCCATCCCAATTCGGAGCCAGGTGTGCGCCCCCTTCGCCCCTCCTGGGCCTATCGAGGCAGCCTTGGGCGGCCGTCTTTGGCGGCCATATTCATGCATCTCGTTTGCCCATGTAAGAGTACTTTGCAATGGAAGCAAGGCAAACACCGTGACCGCCGCCAGCTATTTTGGAGGGGGCATCTCTTGTGAATCCTCCTCCGGCCGTATCTCTTCGCCAGCTGAGCTGTCGGTTTGCCTGATAGAAATTCTTCGCGGAACCTCCCGGTACCGGGCTGGCAAATCATGGCTCAAGTTTGTTGCTTGTAAATGATGTATGCAGATGACGGGCTTTGCAGCATTGGCCCCCATGAGTCCATTTCTCCAAGATGCTCATTTCTTACAGGATTCTCCATCTCGACCGGCCAGGGAGATGTTTGGCGAACGAAACCGCTGCACGCACCATGCAGCATGAAGCATGCAGCAGCAACACCGTTGATTTTCCTGCTTTTCTTGCTTTTTCTTTTCTCTTCTTCTTGCTTTCGGTTCGGCCTTTGAGTCTTTCTTGGCCCCCTCCACTTGTATATTTTTTCTTCTTCTTCTTCAGCGAGTTGGCGGTGTCACACTTTGACCGGGCGCCAAGTGGTAGCAGCCCAGTAGGTCTAGTACTGCTTGATGGTTCGTGCCGGGGGTTGACGTCGCTGTTGGTTTCTGGCTGGAGAGATCTTCGGCCAGTTCTCTGTCCTTTCTGTATTTGGCTTTCTCGGTTCTATCATCCTGAACTGTGTGTGTGTGTGTGTGCGTGTGTGTTGCAGCAAAGGCCGCTTCCGCAGTGTGACACAGGGGACAGCGACACCCACCACAAGCGTATTCACTGTCGATGGCTTGCGTCACGTAACCTTCAGCTTTGTGCATTTTTGTCTCTCGCTCTCTTCCTATCACTTATGTACATGAACCGGGGGAAAAGTGTGACTTGCCCTGATACAACCCAATCTCTCGCTGATGATGGCTCTGCTCTTCTCCATCCATTAGTTATCGTGGTAGGGTCACACGATCAAGCGTCCATGGTTTGAACCCTCCAAGTGGGACCGAGATGGCCGTTTTGCCCGACGAAAGGTCGAGCCAAAAAAAAGTGTTTGTCGTGTCGGTTTCTTCGGTGTCATTTTGGAAAAGATACCATTCCCATTTCAGAAGCCTTTTTGCCCAAAGCAGATGCTACTTCTGTGCTTCCTCCTTTCCCGTATCCCATTCTTGTTTCTGTTGACGACTAGTGAAGTCTGGAATCTTTGGAAGACAGAACGATTGTTGTGGGGAAACGAACAGCCTGGCTGTTGTTCCCATGATACACGTACCTCGTCATCGTGGGAGGATCATCCGTCCAATACATGTTGTCTTTTCCGTTGGACGCACTTGCACCGAGCGTTTATACAAGTCTCGGTTACCATACGACAACTCGGCAGTTTTCTTCAGCAATGGAAATTGCGCGCGTGGGGGGTACGTTGAGGAATTGAGTGTTCTCACGGGGTTGGGACACCTGCCTCCTCCCATCACCTTTAAAATTGTTGTCTCGATCCCCAGCAATAGGCCCAGGATGGGAACTCTCCTTACGCGATGGTGGCGATAACATAGGAACAGCAGTCTCGCTTCCCCAAAGCAAGACGAATATCAAACGTCAGTCTGATTGGATGTGCAGGGGTTTCCAAGTCATCTTTACGGCTGAGAAGAAGATGATGCAGTCTCAAAAGGTCTAAGACCGTTCTTCTCACACTGTCATTTCCTCTTCTCTCAAGTTGCCAATGAGCTGTGCTGCAAATGGGACGAGGTCCTTCGGGTCTAGCTTGGCCTAGCCCCCGAGAACCCCAGACCCTTTTTTCTCCTCATTAAGAGTTCCAAGATACACCCAAGATGAGATCGACTTTCCCTCCCGGCTGGCCCTACAAGATCTTTCAACGCAGGACTGGGGGCCCCCCTGCTCAATTAACCTGTCCGCCCCTCGTCCTCCTACCTCTCCGCCGTCACCGCCCCTCTTCCGTTTGCTCTCCACGTTCCGTCCCTCCAGCCCCAAAGTACCTCCCCCCCCCCCCCCCCCCCCCCCCCCCCCCCACGCGCAACCGGAACCACGCGGGGGGGGGGTGCGTGGCTTTGCTTCCTCTCTCCCTCTCCCCCTCTCTTCTCTCCCTCCCCCCCCCCCCCCCCCCCACCCCCCCCCCCCCCCCCCCCCCCAATCTGCGTTATGGAAGAAGAACTGGAGACAGGAGTGGAGGGGTGTTGATTGTATGTAGACGCTCTCTCTTTCTCTCTACCTCGCTGGGTGTATCCATTCCCCCACCCACCCCAGTAGGCCATGCTTGTTTGTCACTGACTACCAGAGCCGAAGTGAGGTCTCCTTCTCCCCCGTTCTAATGTACGTCTTTCTGTGGCTTCCCGCGCCGTCGGTGCTACTGCAGCACCACATGAGTCTCTTTTTTTCACTCTCATCTGTTTATGTAGGTAAATCAACACTACATCTGCTTCTCTGTTGCTTCGGTCTAGTTCAAGGGACCCCCCCAAAAAATAACATGCTGTAGCAGCCTTGTCTTCCTTCGCCCGTCCGATGACAGATGTCGTGTCTGTGTGGTCCGCAAGCTTCCATGGGGGAGAATGAGAAGAGAGGGGAAAGGTATACACGCCAATGTAAAAGGAGAGAGAGGTGAGAGGGGGGGCGTGTATGGAACAAATGACCTGATTTTCATATCCATGGGAAATCAACTCTGTGTAAAGAGAATATTCAAGATGTGGAAAATGCCTCTGATGGATGTATTCTGGACAGACAGTCGGAGGGTGTGGATACGTTTGAAGGCATGGTGCAAACACAGGAACAACCAAGCTATCTCTCCTGCGTTGCCGAATCAAAAGATGCGTTCTCCAAGACCAGGATGCGTATAACACTCGCTGGCTGCAGCTGCTTCACGCCTGTTTTCTCGTCGGTGTTGTTTTATTTATCTTTTCTTTTTTAATCCGGGGGGTTTTTATCAATCTTTTCTCCCCATCTTCCCTCATAAGCTGGCCTGGCTCATATCATTGCCTCTTCTCATTGACTTATTTTGTTTTTTCCGGACTTCCATGTGGAACACTGAATAAGTCTCGAACCTTTTTTCGCCCTGCCAGATCTCTACACCTGGGAAAGGTATTCCATCAGCGGACTTGTCTCAACACTTTCCTCTTTCTTCAAGAAAGTAACGTCTCACAAAGAGGCGTGAGGAGAAAACAAGAACAAGATCTACCCTCATCCAGCAACTCACCTCTTATTTCCTCCTTTCTCCTCTTTCTCTTTCTCTGTTTCTGCCTCTACCTCTGCCTCCTACACATACCAAACAGGTCCCATCCCAGTTAGTCTCGAATGAAATCAGACTTGCTGAAGAAGGGGAAAAGCAAAGCACGACGTCCCCCATCCTTCTCTGAAACGAGACAAGGACTTTGACGCCTGGTCACGACAGCATCAGCATCAGCATCAGCATCAGCAGCATCGAAAAAAAGGGGCTTATTGTCCCCCTCATCGACGAATGCGAAGCACAGCATCTCTCCAATCCCACATCTCTCCAAAGACAAGACTGACCACATACACCGAAACAAGAAACAAGAAAAGCCCAGTCCAGCCCCTCGCTTCCTGTGACAAGCGCGCCAAATCTTGCCCACGCTACCAGACATTGCTACACGATCGGAGCCCACCACCCCAATCGTCATCGTCATCGTCTATCACACTACCTGACCTTCTCGCTACGTCTTTAAGCCTTGTTTTAGAGCAAGATCATCCGAGAACGAAGTGAAATTTGGTGCGAATACAACAACGATGGTCAACCCAGCATACTACCCAGACGGAAGACGATATAGCCGCGTCGACCCGACATACGTCTATCCGGAACGGCAGCAACGACATCACTCGCATTCTTCTGAAGCGCGGACATCTAATATGACGGAGCGAGAGACTGACACGGATACCACCCCCCGCAAGCGTATTGCCGTTGCTGTAAGTTCCTTTCCTTCTCCTTTGTCATTCCACTCCTTTCTCATTAGCTTGGATATGCTTTACATCTCTTGTTTGTCTCTTCTCTTTCACGTATGTTTCTATATCAAAAACGAGCTAGTCCTCGAAAGGTTCGACTTGAATGCTGGAAGCCGTACAAACTAGGGGAACTTGCATACCCGTTGTTTGATGTAACAAAGATGGGGAAAGAAGAAAAAAGAAAGATCTGACAAGATTGACAGTGTGGCCGTTGCCGGAAGCGCAAGATTCGCTGCAGCGGAGATACGGGCAACGGACTTCCATGCCAGAACTGCAAGGCCGCCGGCGCCGAATCCTGCATGTTCTTACGAGTAAGTCGAACAATGCCTATGGGGGTCTCGATGCTGCCTGCCCCCTTGGAGTCCTGGACTAACACGAAATTTCTAAAGGTCGCCTCAACAGAAGCTCCCTGGGTATCTACAGATCAAACATTCACATACGATCTCAAAGCCGCAAGAGCATACGCCCACACCGCCATGGCCTCACCCCTGAACTCGTCCCCGCCTCACCACTACACCTCCGACATCCACGACGGCCTTCCCCGCTACTCATCAACATCAGCCAGCTACTACGGCGGAAAATACTACGCCTCGCCCGCGACTATGCCGAGTTGGTCTACCACGCCGGGCTACTCAGAGGACGCCGTGGACTACAGCCCCGCCGCGGTGGCCTCCATGGGATACCCGTACTCTTACCAGCAGCCCTCTGACACGAGCTACTACTACCGCGTAAACCCCACCGCAAAGGTCGCCGCAGCGGCACCGAGCACGGGTGACTTATACGTCAACACGGCGGACGCCGTAGCAGCGGCGGGATACGCCTATGGCAGCAACGCCGGCACCGTCACCCAGCTTCCTCACCGGCCCGCTACAAACGTGGCAGCGGCAGCAGCAGCAGCAGCAGCAGCAGCGGTGCAGCAGAGCGAGGGCCAGAATTTCTCCTTCACTGGCGTCGCCGCTTCTTTGCCCCCCGCCGGTGGCGACCGTCGACTACCCGACCCGGCTACGCGTCAACCCGTCGCCAACGCAAACGTCCTAGCCTACCGTACAGAAGGCGCCGCTGCTGCCACATCCTCAACGGCATCGGCGTCGACAAAGTCCTCAGGTAGCCCGACGTCTCAGCCATCCCCAATCTCAGACGTGACGACAAGCTACACAACTTCGGGCCCCAGCGGATCAGGAAGCTTCGAGACGTCGCCCGTGTCAGCGTACCCTCCGCCATCGCACACCGTTCCGTCTATGACGCATCAGCAGCAGCGTATTTCCAACGCTGAGATGGCAGGATACCCGCCCTCCACGACCACGAGCGGCGGTAATGAGCCCATCTTCGGTGCTTCGGAATCGAGTCTCCGATCCGCGTCTGATTCCGACTTAAGCTACAAGTACACAGACTCTTCCACTGCACCGTCAGGGGTAGGCAGGGACGGCAGCGGTCGTCGCGGAAGCGGCGAGACCACGAGTTCCACTTCCTCTTCGTCGTCCACCACGCCTGTGGGCGGAGGCGGCTCGCTCTCCAACGGGCAGCAGTATACAGTCACCACGCCGTCGCCGGGCATGTACGCCTCCGTGGGTCACCATGGACGGCATCACATCGGGCAGTACATGCTCTCCGAGGAGGTCGCGGCCGAGCAGCACCATCACCAGCATCATCACGATCATCACCATGGTCACGGTCATAGCCACCACCACAGCAGTCATCATCACCACTCGGGTCGCAGGTCTGCGGGTGGCTTGTCCGCTTCCTAGGATGAAACCTTGCGCTCCGGCCGGCCGGCTGGGGCGCTTGATGCTCACTTATTGGTGGTGCCAGCAAAGGAATCGGGGGCCCCCTTTTCCGCCATGGCAATTACTGCTTGCTGCCACATTCTTTTCGCAATCACTTTTGTTTTATTCGCCCACTCCTTTTATTGCACTTTTCGATTCTAAGCACAACTGCGATGCTGTCGACGCTCATTCTCGCCAAATGAGGACACATCCCATGACACTAACCGGTGAGAGAGGGAATCCCAACTCGGTGAAAGCGGAATACGAGTCCAGGGTATGAAAGGTGAAGAAACGTACGTCACCGAGTTCTCAAGATCCGGCATTCATATTCCTAGATGCTATTCTGGGATGTGAGAGAACCTGCAGCGTAAGCCGTGGCGGACTTTCGACTTCCTGGGTTCCTGCACGCCTTTTCATCAACACGAAACATACCGGTATGCATACTCCAATGATGAATGGGAGGTGCAGGTTGTCATTGAGGAAACAAAACCGCCTCCTGGCCGTATACTGTCGAAGCAGAGTACGCCACAGCCTTGTTCCCCCTCTCGTACGTCGTCGAAACACAAGACGCCATTGCAGGGGAGAAGCTTTCGTTTTCAGGCAGAGGTGGTACATCGCCCACCCTCTATTCTTCTCCAGCAGGAAGCGAGACGTGGCTTGCCCTTTTGTACGAAGTCCAGGCACCGGATTTGGGGGTTCCTTTCTTCCCCGGTGGAGAGGGTGTGGTCCGCTGCATGCGTGTGGCCCAGCCTTGCTTGGCTTTATCATCGACGGTACCCAACGACAATGACGACGTCTACGCCGCCAACGTACATACCGTTACCGGAGGCCAAGAGAATCGAGAAAGGTTCCATCTCTGCAGGCAGTGGGAGGCCCAAGAATGAAGCCGTTGGAAAATACTACCCAATGTGGCCTTGCGTCCATCAATGACATCTCAGGACGCACTCCGTTCGTGTCTTTCGGTGTGGCGTGGTGGCTGTCATCGAGAACGAGAGGGGGGAGGCAGGAAGCCGAATAGGATCTCACCTCGAGATCCCGGCGGCATGATGCGGCTGCCCGAACCCGGGACGCCCGCCCCTGACACCCGCCCAGTCCTGTCCCGTTTCCTCCCTCCATTTCCCGCCTCGCAGGTTCCAAGTCAGATTTCCCCAATATTGGACCAATACCTCTCGACCGGAGTTATGAGCCCCCTCCCTTCTTCAGCCCCCCCTTTCGTGTTCCCAGAGAGCATTAGTTAACTTCTTCTCGCTCGTCTCTCCTTCAATAGTACCCCGCCTCGTGTCCGGCCAGCTGGGGTCACTGGCGAGGGATTCGAGTTCCGAGAGGAGAGCAAAGTCTGTGGTCTCTTTGGGTTGTGTCTATGTTTTTGGTTATTGATCCTGCAATTCACGCCTACACGCATGGCATCATCCTCTCTCTCTACTTTTACACATCCATCATTCATTACCTTTCCCCCCTAGTCACTTCCTCAATTTTCATGATCTTTGTACCTCATCGCACTTGCGTGGTCTACGTTGGGTAATCGTGTACCAGTCTGCATATCTTCCTTTGATGTCCTGTGTTTTCTCGCTCATCTGCTACGGTTTGATTGAAACGGTGTAATAACTGAATGTTGGGGGAAAGCATTCGGGTGACGGAACGGATGGACGTTTACAAGATCCCCGGGGAAGGTGTCTCGTGACAGGAACCTCATGGAAACGGCGATACAAAAAAGAATGGCAGTATGAATTAGTGGACATTGATACCTGGACAAGAGGGGCTAAGGGGTATGGGGTCAGGGAGCTTTGGGGCATGGTACTTCATAAAAAAATTGAGTTTTATCAGGGGGGCATTGTTTGGTCTTATCATGTTGCCTGCAGGCATCATGGGGCATTGGGCTGGCTGAATTCTTTTTCTGTTGCTCTTGACTTCCCTTTTTTAGTTCCCAGTCACAGCAAGCCGTATTACAGGTGCAGCTTAGGCATGGGGTGAGTATAATTAATCAAATCACCAAAAACGGTGCGGTCCCTCAAAAAATCGCCAGGTTAATCACGCTGAAAAAATAATTCGTATGCCCTGCTCGTGAGCCACCCATGTCCAGCGCGTGATTGTTCTCAGTGCGATATACCGAGGGTCCTGTGGTATGGGCTGTCTAATCAGAGATAGAGAAGAGTCATTGAGGTCAAGAAGCATTCAGCCATACTGGCGTCAGAGACAAGGGCCCCAGTCAGGATCGGACTAACGCCTTACACGATGGGCAGGAATCGAGCAAAAATCAAATAACCTCTCTCATGATGCTTTTCTTCGTGGTCTTCTCGTATGGATATTGGGTATGAACAACTTGCTCCCCCCTCGTCTCAAACACGGAGGGAAACATGGATAGTGTGTGCGCTGGCACCTCTGCAAAAAATCCCCTTTTACAACTTTTCCTCCGGCTTCTCCTCAATCTCGCAAAACGCCTTGAATGTGACAAACTCGTCATCGTCGTCACCCTCGGACTGCAACACCAACTCCGCCGTCGATCCGACAAAGAAGACGTTACCCTCGCTAATCTTCTGCACTGTCGGGCCAACGGAAATGGTGCCCTTGCCAGAAGTACAGATGATGATGCTGGGACCCTCAATGGGCTCAAAGGTAACCTTGGCCCCGTCGCCATTTAGCAGCGACCGGACGACGCTGAATTCCTCAATCGGCGGGTCGTACAAGATGACGGCAGAGCCAGAGCTGTAGGCGGCGCGGTTGAGGGTGGCGTAGGGGTACTCGGATGGAGACATCTTTTGCTCGTCAATAGGCGCGTAGTTGTAGGTGAGCATGTCGACGAGGGTGGGCACATCCTTGAACTTGGGGGTGAAGCCGGCGCGGACGACGTTGTCTGAGGCGGCCATGCATTCGATAATGTCGCCCGAGAGGTACGCGTGGATGTCGTCGGCGACAAGGAACATGGCCTCGCCGGGCTCCATCTTGACGTAGTTTAGGAAGAAGAGGACGAAGAGCCCAATGTCTGCGCCGAATTCGGCGTGGTTACGGAGGATCAGCTCCGAGAGGGTCTCGCCGTCTGTCGTGGCAACGCCGCCGCCGGCAAAATTGCTGCCTTCTGACTTGGCGAGGGCGACAAGCTTCTCCGTCTGCTTCTCAATCTCTTCGGGTGTGGCGGACAGAAGGGCGGCAAAGGCATGCTGCAGGGCCTTCTTATTCCGGTCCTTGGTCTCGGGGTTCTCGGTCTCCTCCTCACCCTTGACTGTATTGATGAATTCGTCGGCCTTGTCTTCGACGACCAGGCTCTTCAAGGGAGGAACCGTCGCGAGAAAGTGTGAGATCTCGGAAAGGGGTCGGAATCCGCAGAGACCCTCGAATGGGGTGATGGCGATAGCCATCTCGGGTTTGTGGTTGTCATCGGGGTAGTTCTTGGGGTCGCGAGCGTGCAGCTGTTCGGCAAGCTTCTTATTGGGGTGGGCCTGTATCGAGAGGGCCTTGTTGATGGAGAGGACCTTGAAGAGGAAAGGAAGCTTCGAGTCGTACTTGGAGGAGATAGGTGCGGAGAGAAGTTGCTGGTTGTCTTGGACGAGTTCGAGAAGGGTGCGACCAGACTGCAGGTCTTTTGAGGGGTTTGAGGGGTGGGTGCCCATCCAGAGCTGCAAATACCAGTTAGCAATGTGATTCTTGGGCTTAATACAGAAACAAGGTTGAGCTCACCTCTGCGTAAGGCTTCTCCGATTCAATGCTGAAGCCCTCAGCTGGCGTTGTCGCCGCAAAGCGCGCAGCTGCTGAGTCCCCTCCCTTCTTTCCCCATTCATAGGAGTTCACTCCGCATTGAAGCTTGAACAGAGGGACCTGTAGGACCATTGCGACTGAAGTGATGGAGCCAAATCAGCTCAAAGCAATTGAAAGAAGACGATGAACAAAGGTTCCAAGGGAGAGGAAAGACGCGACGACAATGGCGTACTAATAAAGTTGGGAGTGCGTATGCTCACCCCACCATTAGATTTGACGTCAGGGAGAGCTTCACTTGGGGGGACCCCGCAGAATGGAGCCAATACCTCCGGACCCCTCCAAACGATCATCCCGTGAGGTCGGAGCACGGGCCCCGGGCAAGTGGTCGGGCCGCATGGCGGAGGGCCGTTTGAGGAATCCCCGACTTGATTGGCTGTGGCTGGCCAAAAGTACGAGGTATCTTATCTATTGACCCACTTCGGCTGTATACAATGCCGCGGCGGATCGCAGCGGCACATTGGAGCAGTCGCGTTAATGAACCAATGAAGCTCTCAGCACTCCGCTTTCCTGCGCGTCACCCGATACCGCCCGTATTCTGCCATCAGCATCTCCATGATCCTTCCCCCATCTTCAAACACCTTGATTGCCATGGCATTCAGAGACCTGGCCAATTCAAAAGCTTAAATCATTGCCTTTTTTCTTTTTGGTCGCGTCATGGGCTAAGTTTTCTTGGTCGATTTCTTTTCTTGTTTCCTTACATAGCGTCTTTGCGCCTAGATACCCCAGCAACACCAGAGAGAAAGAGCTCAAGACAAGCTCTACCGAGCTTTGGAACTGAACGTGACCCCCGACCTGCCTGCGACAGCTGGCGGAGCAACAACCAAGTGAACGTTACGCTTTCCCTGTAAGTGCCTTCATGCTCGCCTTCCCTGCTTGCGCTTAGCTACCTTGCCTCCACCTACTTGTCTCAACTTCCTCCTCCCGCATTTCTATACTCTTCCTCTTCCACCTTATCATCTCTACACCCCAGTTATGCATCTCCATTGTCAGCTCAATCTGGAACTGATATCAACATGCCACAGAAACAAAACGCCGAAGCTGAGCACCCGCCTCGCAGTGGTCGGAGACGGAAACCTATCGCTGCCGAACCGAATCCCGGGAGCACATCCTCGAACATACCTACGAGTACATCTTCTGCCTCGGCTGCCCGAGACGAGTCCACCTAGAAGAAGCGCGACTCGCCCAAGGTCCAGCCCAGCCCTTTGGAATCATTGCAAGCCAAGATGTCTCAGCGAAACCGAAGCGGCCGCGGCTCAAACCGCAACAATGGCAGCGGCCATGGCGAAGAGGTGCAGCTATGGGAATCTGCGAAGGAAAAGTTCCACGAGGTTGTGAACGGTGTCAACCAAGAAAATGACAACTTGGCCGAGCTATTGAAGCTTGACAAGAAGGCAGCCATGGCCAGCATGGACGGTGGAAACCCATCAGGCAGCGATCTTAACAAGATGGAGCAGAACTGCCGTTCTGGTGTCAAGCTGTCGGAGAACAACTCGAACAACATCAAGAACCTCATTGAACAGCTTAAAATTCTCAAGGCTGTGCAGCAGGCCAAGGAAGCAGCAGAGGCTCCAGCGACAACCGGCGCTTCATCACGGACCGGCAGCTCGACCCGCAATCGGGACGCTGCCGCGGCAGCACTCTACGACTTTGACGGAGCCGGTGACTCTCCGGTGCCTAGCCCCATCGGCGGAAGCTCGCGCAAGTACGGCGACCGGGGTAGCAACCGCGACAGTATGCCTCCCAAGGCAGATAGTGTCGAGCCACAGGGTTCCACGGGCTCCAACACGGCAGGTTCATCGTCAGGCGCCTTGGGGTCAAGCGCTTCCTCTGCCGCTCGAAGCAAGATATCGTTCTCCAAAGGAGACAAGGTAGCGTTCAAACGGAAGAAAGATGAGCCGCAGCAGGGTGAGGCACCGTATGATTGGATACTAGGTGAGGTGGTCGGCGTCATTGGCGAAGGCAAGAGCCGGCGGTACAAGTGCTTGGATGTGGAGCCGGAGGACAACGTCAAGCCGAAGGAGTACAAGACCTTTGCGTCGGGCATGATACCGATCCCGGCGGAGAACCAGACACACAATCTCGCTAAGCTGGAGGGGGGCAGGATGGTCCTCGGGCTCTACCCACAGACAACGGCATTTTACGCAGCAGACGTTGTCGGCACGGAGCCGGACGGCAAGACGGTCAACCTCAAGTTTCATGGCGAAAACGACTCATCGACTACGCATCAGGTGGAGCGGCGCTACGTGCTGGAGTACCGGCCCTGAACCCAAGAGGACAAGGTCCCCGAGATGTAGATGTACCAGATGATCCAGATCTGGTGATGCGGAGAAGGAGAGGGCCAAACGCTCAAGTTGGGGAGTGCATGACGTTAGCGAAGTGTTAGCGAAGTGTTAGCGAGAGCCATGAGCGGGCGTTCGCTTAAAGTATTGAGTTGAGAGTGTGTGTATTGGCCGAGAGATCAACGGCCCGGACATGGGATATCTGGTGTGTCTATCGCCAGGTCTCATTAAACAAACAAAAGGGGACATGACATGGCGGGTCGAAACGGAACTTAACATGCTTACTATGCATCCAAGGCAGGGGTAGCAGCTAGCGGGTATCCGTACCAGTGACAGGCTGGCAGTATTAGTAGTACGGATAGAAATGACTATGAACGTTTGCATGCTTTGAGTCTCTGTGCTGTGCCGAGTGTATTACGTAAGATACAGACGAGTCATCTGTCGTTCGGTGGCTTTTGAGTCTGTCACTCGTGATATGCGACTCGGATGTTTACATGCACCGATATGCGAGGCAAGGAGACGCTGCAATCAAACTATCAGAGCCCTCAGAGGTTGGCTTCAGAATGTCAAATTTCGCCCCTGACTCCGGCATGGCACGTGCATAGATATTTTATTCGAATGCCGTGACTTGGCCATGGCAGATATGGAGTGAGGTGGTGGTGTACCACAGTATGTATCCGTACCTGCAGGTCGCTAAATACGCCTATTGGCTAGAGCAACAGCCATGATAACAAGGGGCTTGGGGTATGGAGGTATGTAGTCTCATCATGTCATTGACGGGAGAGATAGAAAGGTATCCCATTTTGTTGTTAGGAAAAGGAACGAATGGGGCTATGGATTGACTCGAGTTGAAGAGAGACACCAGATCGCAAGTCGAACAATCAGAGATGACAAGGGAAGAGAGGAGAGAGAGGCAACCTGAACACAGGGGGGAAAAAGAAGACCCCTTTGGGCCCTTGCTGTTTGGGATCCACCTCGAAAAAAGGTACACGAGCAGGCTGATTGGCTCCGGGGCGGCTTGCATGTCTCCGTTTGGACTGGAGATGTTCTGGTGTGGGAGCGGGAGCGGGTACGTACCTGCGTTTGAATCTCCGAGAATTGGTGTACTTTTTTATTCGTACCTTGCCAAAGATGGATAGGCCAGGGGGCAATATCCATGGAGGGAGACGCAGAGACTCAAAGAGAGAGACAAAGAGGAAGAGAGGGAAAGAGACAGGCCATCATGTTCCACAATAAAAAGCTTTGGAAAAGGTATGGAGTGATGGAGTCTGCGTTTGTTATTATTGACGATGACTGATGTGGATTACGGTTGAGAGAGTTGCTGGACGGAGTTGTCATGTCATGTGCAATGTGCATGCGCCCCGGAGCGAGCGCTGCATTGCTCGAGATTCAATATTTCCATCTAAACGTGATTGCGAATATCCATACATCCATACGGATTACTTCGTACAGATGCGGCCCCTCTCGCTTCAATTGGGCCCCCCCGCTTCGCTTCAGAGAGCGTTCAAGTTACGAACCCGAGGCAACTTTCAAGTGTTGAATTGCTGATGTAACTACCCATGGTGAGTGGGATGGTTCCATAGTAGACGATGAGGTGAGAAGTGTTTGATGGTCTGTGGTTCGGTCTGTGGTTCTGCCCGCCTGACCAGTCACTACCAACCAGCTGGTGGGCAAACGGTTGAAACGCATGAGAAGCCGAGCCGCATATGCCCATTGCCATTGCCCATGTCGTAGGGATTTCATACAATAGCCAAAGACGGCTCTTCGCTGGTTTCTGTCAGATAATTCGGAAAGGAGACAGGCTGTACGTACGCTCATGCCTCATATCTGGAGTCAGCAGCCAATATTCTGTAGCATGGCAGGTTGCAGGTATTCCCGTACCCATGAAGCACGGATGGTTTAAAGTATCTGTACTAAAGTATCTGACAAGAAGGTACCAACCTGACCTTACTGTGTACGTTTCCTTACATGAGTGAGTGCATTCACTTCGTTTCGGATGACGGCTAGCATTAATCACAGCCCAAATATAGCTGTCCATTGGCCCGTTTCGATACCGTCTTGGCGTCGTTGCTCCCTCCCTGCTTCTGCATCTGTCTCCCAGCCATCCTTCAGTGTTCACACACACACACACACACACACACACACACGTCTCGGTTCCTGTACGGTGTGGTGTACTCCAACGTCCCACGCAACGCCCGAGCGAACGAAAGGCTGCCCGGTCGCTACATAGTGGAAAGTGGAAAGTGCCCAACTCCATTCGACCCCCAACCTCCGATCCCCGACCAGGTAGTCAGGTACACCGCACAGCGCCTGCACCAACAACTATTACCACCACTGCCCAAAGTACCTTACTCCAGCAAGTCGCAAAGTTGCTCGTGTTTTTTTTTTGTGATAGCTTCTGCCATTCACCACACACTCCTTCTCTTCCGCAACTCTCCTTCGCTCAACCCCGGAACCTTCTCCCACCACCCCGACGACCGCTGCGTCTTGGGATTCAATTGCGCGCGACACTCTCCGAACCGTCAATCCCGCCCGTCGTCCCCCAAATTTTCGAGGCGAAGAAATCCAGAGTCAACGATCTATCATACGTTGCGACGACGTCCCCTTAAAGCCCGACACCGCACCACCGGTGGCCGCCCCTCCCACCCACGACAACAACAACACCGACCGACCGACTCGACCCCTACCGCCACGAAACCCACGATAACGATCCCCCGGCAGTCACAATGGGTGGTCAACTCTCAAAGATGATGGGCAAGATCTTCGGATCAAAGGAGATGCGCCTGCTGATGCTGGGTCTCGACGCCGCTGGCAAGACCACCATCCTCTACAAGCTCAAGCTCGGCCAGGACGTCACCACCATTCCCACCGTCGGCTTCAACGTCGAGACCGTCACCTACAAGAACGTCAAGTTCAACGTCTGGGACGTCGGTGGTCAGGACAAGATCCGTCCCCTCTGGAGACATTACTTTAGCGGTGAGTTCTTCCCGCCCTGTCTTCTCCTCTCCTCTATCATGCCCCTCCACCCTCCAAGGGTAGTCTGTTCTTTATGTGATTCAGTTGTGCTGACGATACCATTACCCTCGCACAGGAACTCAGGGTCTAATTTTCGTCATTGACTCGTCGGATCGCGCGAGAATCGAGGAGGCCAAGTCGGAATTGCACAGAATCATCAACGACCGCGAAATGAAGGACAGCTTGCTGCTGGTCTTTGCCAACAAGCAGGACGTCAACGGAGGTAAGTCTAAACAATCCGCACCCTCGAATCCAGCGGGTGGCCGTACTGCCCATCGGCTCGGGTTCTGTCCCGCTGGCCCTCTTCATCAGGACACGTTTGGAAGGCTGACCATGCGTGACTGCAATCACAGCCATGAAGCCGCAAGAAGTCACCGAGGCCCTGAACCTCTCAAAACTGAAAGACAAGGTCTGGTACGTTGTGCCCAGTTGCGCGACGACGGGCGAGGGCCTGCTCGAGGGCCTGGCCTGGCTGTCCAACAACGTCAAGGCACCGCCTGCCCCGGCCAAGAAGTAGATGACGAGATGACCGGCGAATGCCTCTCTCGAACACCAATCCGACTCTTTCACGATTCACCGACTCACCGATAACTCCAAGCCCACCGCCTGTCTACCCTAACTCGCCTTCCCCGATTCGTGTTCCCATCGAAAGAACGCGTACCGAGGCACTCAGCGATCCCGAACCGAGTTCGACGGGGGGGGGGGGGGGGGGCTTTTGACACGCCCCCCAAAACCCCCAAAAAACTCCCAACCCCCCCCCCCCCTCACCCCCCCCCCCCCCCCCCCCGTGCTCGCCCCACGAAGAAGGGCCCGCGAGCGCGCCCCCGCGCCAGCCGGGGGGGGGGGGGGGGGGGGGGGGGGGGACGTTCTAGATCCCCAACAAACGTCCAAGCACCCACCGCCGCCCGGGTAATGGATACAGGAAAAGATCTCTGCAAGGACGCGCTGCCAGGGACCTACCTCGAAAAACAGAGCGACTCATCCCTCATAATCCATTTTTCGGCAGCAAGGGAATTCCGCTAACCACGCCGAGACCTTTTCTTGTTCTACTTCTTTTACTAAACCAAACCTCTTGATGTAACGTCTTTTAACTACGCTGATATGGAGAAAGAGGCGGAGAGAAAGGGGGGAATAGGAGGAAGAGCCAAAAAGGAGGGACAAAGGGGCGGCTTTTCCAACATATCATCATACGTTTTTCTCTCTTCCCCTCGGGCTGCTGGCTTATACTCTTCTGTCGCCCCCCTTCCAACATTTTCGTTTCTCTGGTTTCTCTGTTCCAATGTTGTTCTGAAATACCCGAGCTTTAGAAGGTGAAAGAAAAGAACGTAGGGATTTTTTTTGGGGGGCGGGGCCTAAAAGGCAGGTAGTGAGTGTTCTTTCTCTCTTCCCTTTTTATTTTTTATTTTTGTGTTCTCTTATCTTCATAAGCTGTATTCAAATGATGTACAAGAAACTGTCCAAAAATGCCCGTCTGCGGTTCCCATCCTCGTCCATTTCATCCTTCCCGTGAAGCAGGTCTCCCTCGGCATTTGTGTGCCATAACCGTGAGGCATGTGGACTGTCTATGCGGTTCATACTAGCCCAGCCAGCTGGGCGAATCGGTCTTATTCGTCATTCATTATCATCATTCGTCAGGGGGCCCAAGGGAGGGAGGCTAAGCTTTTTCGCTCCCTCATCTCCTCCCCCACCCGCTTTGACATTGTGTCCAGCCGCACGAGGCTATTACCATCGTTGGCATCTCCGCCCGACATCTGTCTGGCGCCTCAGCCACGGTTCCTGCCGCTTGTATCGTGCAAGTCTTAGCCCCCGTGAGACGTGCTAGTCGGATTTTCTCCGAGGAAGTTCAGGGGGTGGGACAGGACGCTACCAGCACCCCGAGAACCCGGCCGACAGCCGGCCGGCTTCAGCGTATAGGTCAAGGTCTCGCTAGGTAAGAAAGAGAACGATTCGTCAGGTGAGTTACATCTTCCGCCACCATTGGGCCAACTCATCTGCCCACGAAGACACCGACGACGAAGGCGACGACCAACGCCCCGACGCCGGCTTTGCGGTTCATCGCGCCGGCGCCGGCGGCAGCGTTGTTCGCGGGCGCGACCATGATGGGTCTGTGCCAGCCGCAGTGGGTCGAGGTGCCTTGGGTCGCGCAGGAGTAGTACGTCGTCTGGTAGTATCCCATTTCGGCGAGGTTCGGCTCCGGACGGGGGGTCACGCCGGGGGCCGGGGGGATGAGGGAGGCGTAGTCTCGGGGGCCGGAGTCTGTGGGCGTTTCTACTGCTGCTGCTGCGGCGGCGGCGATGCCTGCGGCTGCGGTAGCTTCGGCGGGAATTGTGGTTTGAGGTGTGTTTGTTGGCTGCGGAGGGGACGATGGTAAGGAGGTTTGGTTGTGAGGTTTCTTGTGGAGGCGGGCTGGGCCTAGGCGGAGGGGTCGGCCTGATGCGCAGGGCGATGTGGAGTTGTGGTGCCCTGATGGGAAGGGGGAGGACGAGTTTGAGGGGGGGAATTTGGGGGTGAGAGTTGTGTAGATTGGTGATGGTGCTGGTGATTGTGATTGAGGCTGGTTCGGGTTCGGGCGTGGAGAGGCGGGGATGCCTGTTGGGAGGAGGGCTGCGCCGGTGGTGGGGAGGAAGGGCTGGATTGGAGGTGGTTGTGTGTCTGGTGAGGATGTTGATGTTGGTGGTGGGGTTGTGGGTGTTGCTGGTGTTGCCGGGAGGGCTGCTGTTGAAGTTGCGAGGAGGATGAGGCAGAGGATGAGATGGGAGAGGGGATGCATCGTGAGTTTCGTTGTTCCTGGATGTACTGGGTTTAGAAGGCGGATGGGATATTAGCAGGACGGGGGTTTGGGGTGAGTGAGACCGGCTCTCTTTTTGATATAAGTCTGGTAAGAAATGGACAGGAATTGCGCCTTGAGGCTATTCGGTGTTTAGGAAGTATGTGTAAGGTTGGAAGAGAATGTTGGAATGCTTAGTTGAACAATGGGTGGTTGAACATTGAAGTGTCAACGTCAATGAGACAAGGAAACAAGGCGTTGTAAATTTCGCCCGGCCACGTTTGTGCCTTTATCACTTTCTTCGTCATTGTGGTCACTGAGTTTGGGGGCGAGAAGCACCTGGAACATTTTGATTGACGGTGAGTCGTGACGCGGAAAGCCAAAAGAGTGGTGGATGGATGGTAGGTGGTGGTGGGTTGGATGTTTCTGTCCTGCGCTTGGTATGTGGGAGGAGTCACTGGGATTCGCGTTCCAGAGGATGGATGGATGAATTGGGGGGTGTGTGTGACTGGACTGAAGCGCGTTTGGCGATGTTGGTGGGGTGTCAGTCAGGCACCTTTTCCCCCGTGCCTTTTCTAGAAGGCGAATGGACAACTTTACGTGTTTCTTGTTTGGTGATTGCGTGGTATTGGTGGTTTGCGTGGTGTCTCGTCAGTTTTTTATTCGCGTGCATGTTTGAAGGTGTTGATGTTGGATGAAGAATGATTGGGTGGGAGGTCACTGCACGGTTTTTGGGGAGGGGAGGATTCGCTAGTGCGATGGGTTACTCTTCTTGCTCTATTGGAAGCGATTACTTTGGATTGGAGACGGCTCTAATGCAGCTACATGTAGCATCTGGGTCACTGTGGACGAACCGGTTCAGGATGGGTTGCTTGGGCAGGTGCCCGATATCTTGTCCGCCCGCTCAGGATGAGTACCTCTCCGAATACGGGACGGGAGAGTGGCCCCCACCGGCGACGGAAAGATGGGGCCGGCCGGGCCCGGGCCCACACGGATCATGGGTCCCGTTCCGTCTTGGGAGACGAAGGCCAATGTACCTCAATCACTTCAGCGCACCTACTAGGACTCGGTAGTTGAAAAGACGGGAGTAGCACGTGAGAGGACGCCGGAGAATCAGAGAATCCGAGCATCTCTAAGAGCGACCGCACATTACACCACAATGTGTTACGCGAAACGCGGAAAGTACGGCATTATCTTCCATCTTTACACATGCACCAGGTCAAGGTAAACGAGAAAGAGCTCACAGAAGATTCGTATTGTAATTTCTTAGCATAAGTTCCACTTCAAACACAATGCGAAACACAATGCGAAAGGTGGCGCGACTTCGTCGCCTGCTGGATCTAAAAGCCCACGTTGTAAGGCAGGCAGCCCTCAATTCCTGGCCCATCCGTTCTCTCCTTGGATGATTTCACAACCCCGAAATTAAAGACCCATTTCTGCTGGATGCGCTGGTGGCTTCAGACTCCAAATTATTCACAATAATTAATTAAGGTAGAAGATCTAAAGAGACAAAAGAGTTCACCCCCCCCCCCCCCCGGTGGCGAACGGGGGCTACGTCACTGGCGCACATGCTGGGATTCTTATCGACTCGAACTCGGGACCTCTGAGCCTTCACCGATTAGGCTGTTCGTGGACTTCAACCACTCCACCATCCAGCCAGTTTTGACCTGACCCCCAAGGGGTCGCCTGCTGGCTGGTAACAGAAATGGCGTTGAGGGGGGTAATATACCCTTCTCGTTTAGTCAGTTGGGAAGGTAGGGTGCTCACGTGAATCGTTTGATGCCTTGAAATAAACATAGGATGAAATCGTCTACCGACTACGAGATGCAAATCCTTCTTAGCCTCACTATCTCATCCTGCCTGAACCCGCGGATGCAACCAATTCTACATCAAGCCCTTTCCAAGAGGTCAAATGCATCGCGAATGACACTGTTCTCGTAACTGAATATTTCAATGTCCTCAATAGTCTCTGGATGTCCCGAGAAGAAGAATCGGTGATTAGTACAGGTACTCGAACGACATAGATCCAGGGGGGAATATCCTTACGTGGGACGTTGCCGTCAAAGTGCTGTCTCTGCTCCTCGGAAACACGAGTTGGGTCCCACTGATGCATCGAAGACGCGGTCTGCGTTGCGGCGACGCGCTTTACCCGCAGCTGGTTGAACATGTCCAGTCGGGTTGAGATGTCGTCTTTCGATGTCACGTTTGAGAGAAGCACGCCTAGCGCTCCGGCGTCTTCGATCGCCATGGCTGCGCCCTGAGCGCGCACTGTATGAACAAGGGGATTGTCAGCCATCATCGAGACCCTGGCTTGATACTGGCATTGCTGGATTCTGTGATGATATAGTAGGATTCTGCTTACCTGGGGGCATGGGATGTGCGGCGTCTCCTATGAGGACCACTCGGCCCCGGACGAGCCTGTCGAGCGGCTTTCGGGTGAAGACCTTCCATTGTCCGACGCCTCTTGCATTGCTATGAATCACGAGATTGGTTAATGAGACCTGTTTCTGTTGCTGGAATTTCTCGGAAGCTCGAAACTTACATGCAGACGGATTGTACAGGCTTCGGATACTCTTCGACGACTTTGTAGACAAAGTCTTCTCTCGCCGAAATGTCGTTGCCTTGATAATGAGAGGTGAGCAGAGAGCTCTCTCATGGAAGTTTGGCCTGAGTCGCTCACCTTCTGAATCAATGGCAAGGTCAGGATGGTACAGCAAGCCGATGTTTTGAAGCGAGCCTCTGTAGTGCGTGAACCTGTCAGCTCCTAGGAAATACAGGGGGCAAGCGGCGGAGTTGACTAGGGTGACGCCTACCCTCGACATCCGTAGATAATGGCACTTCGCATGGTCCCATAGCTGATGCGAATCGAAGTTAAGCCATCTTTAAAAAGAGCTACGACATCCGGGTCGTCACGGAGGTCCTCTACTGGAGCCATCAATCGGAGCATCGACATGTAGTGCTGCGCTTGCGGGGCGTTGTCCACGACCTTTGAGATGAAGGAAGACTGGGACCAAAATTAGTCGTTACAAAAGGCTCTGCATTTCTGGCTTTCATCCGCTTCAGAGTCAGATGAGTGAGACTTACTCGTATGCCGTCGGCCGCGATGAGTATGTCTTTTTGCACACTCATGCCATCTTCAAAGTGAATGGTGCCGTCGGTGTCGATATCAGACACCTTGACGCCAAGGTGCAAGCGAGCAACGCTCTTCCTCTTCGGTGTCGGCTCCGTGGCTAAAAGCTTGAGCTCGTTGTGGAGATCAACGCGATGAAAGAACAGCCAGGGGGCGCCGTATCTGGGTGTGTAATCCGTGCATGTTATCATTCGCGTTTTGTCAATGTTGTTGGGGTCGTCGTAGTAGATGTACTTTTTCCATGCGAATTAGAATAAAAATAATTGAAGGCTCTCTTCATTGTATAAGTGGACTTGAGGCGTAGTGATAGAACATACCTTCTCCGCGGTGGTGGCCCTGGCCCGCTCGAAGTCGAACCCGTAGTAGTCGAGCACTCTCGTGGAGTTGGGAGGTGTCGAGATTGCTGCCCCTACTTCGCTCTTGAACTGAGACCTTTCATATATCTTCCAAGGTTTTAGTGATTTCTTAATGAAGGAGGTAAGGCTTAGCCTCAAAGGCTTACCTCGACATCGTGGCCACTCTCCAGTAGGGTGATGGCGGCCATCAACCCTCCAATTCCCGCTCCAATAATGCCAATCTGAAGCCTCTCGCTCTTTTCTGTCGGGTGGAGGGCCTTTCGAGGCGGAAGCCTCCATCGTTCATCTCGCGTATTGCAATAAGACGTCATGCTGGTGAAAGGTACGTGTACTTTTGGCGGGTATGAGTAACTCAAGAACCCACACACGAGGATTTCCTTGGGAGATGGGGTAGTTCATAGAAAGCTTGACCTGGAGTTTATTAAGGAGTTATAATCACTAAGAAATTCTCGAAGGATTATAACGTTGACACGTTGACGTAAGAATGTTGCTTACCTTCAACTAGGAGGGGTCATCCGGAGGTGGAGAGCCGAGCCGGCGATCTTAGCACGGAGGCTAGTTAGCTGGTTCGGCTCAGCTGCACCACCTTCCGCAGATGCCGTTAGCGTCACTTTGCATAACTGATCCGATATGTATGAAATTCGGTGAAGTGGAGGAGAAGTAGCGACAGAGGGATGAAGGTGCTGCGTGTTTCGTTTAAGCCGCTGCTTAACGAGTGGATTGATGAGCAGCCCCAAGGTTGTATCGCGTGTCTCTCATTCAACTCGATTGTGAGGGGGAATGCAGTCAACCACAATAACAATGTCTCCCATTTTGGCTTCTATGATATGCTTCTCGGATGGACCGTTCATGACGCTGATCAGTAAAAGTATGCATCAACTTGTTCCAGAACGCGACACAAGGAACAGAAGCATTCCAAGGAGAAGCGGTCTAGGAGGAAGAGGCATAGGTGGGAATGTACACGTAGTTCTTACATAAATAGTCAAACAGTGCCCAGAGAGCTGTTGATAACAAGGCAAAATCTTGGACTCAGAATCGGCTGGTGGAGTGAAGCCGATCGGTGTCCCACCCACGGTAGTCTGCTGAGTTGCCAACTGCCGCCTTCAGCTAAGAGACGAGAAGGAGGTGTTGATACGGACTTCCTGCTGAATGACGCCACACCTCATCAACAAATGCAAGTTGCACTTTCACTTTGCGTTCTTTCTCCCCCGGCGACATCTCATGGACCGGACACCTTCCCAAGACCATCCAACAAGTAACAAACCTCCTCAACACCGCCCGGCACTCTCAAGCCTTTCCAATTTCCCTCAATAATCCTCCGTGATAGCCTCATCACACCCGCCATGTCCTCGAGCGCCACATTATCCTCTTCCGTTCCGGTACCACGCAGCACAAGGCGAACGTTCCTGTCCAATACCTGATACTCTGGCACATCCTCCTCTCCGTCCAGCACCAACACAGCAGCCGCGCCAATACCACATCTCGGCACCGGACGATACTGCTCTATCGCTGCTTTCTCCCGCAAAGAAATATTCCTCCCCGCTCGCCAAAGGAGAACAGTAGCATCCCGAAGAGCAACGCAATAGACCCCACTCAACGTTCCAGGCTCAAGCTGCCTCGCCATACGAAGAACCTTACCCGCTCTCCAAACCGCGCTCCGGTCTTCCGGGCTTTCCTCAACTCCATTCATCGATCCCTCGTCGTGAACGCGTTGCGACAGTGGGGGTGATAAAGTAGTACCACGAAACTCATCCCCGTCGAGCGACGTCGAGATATACATATGAAGAACTTCATACATCATCTCCGCACCAGGAAACACCGCCCACCCCGTCGCTCGTAAAGAAGAATGAAACAGTTTGAGAATCGAACCCAGCTCCATCCGCCGCGAGGATAAAATCATGTCGCTCCATTTTCCGTGGCCGCTGATAGCCTTCAGCTGGCGACATTCTTCGACAAGCACCCAGAGGCCAGCATAGAAGCCTAGAGTGGCGAAAGTCTTGTCCACCTTACTGTGGTTATGGGATCTAGCGACCAGCGTCGGATCACCCATCAAGTCCTTCAAAGACAGTGACGGCGATGGCGAGGAGGAGACAGAAGAAGAGGAAGGAGGTCTCGTTGCCCCCGGCATCAACCGTACCATCTCCTCCCTCCACTTCGCCGCCGATTCAGCCCTCCACAACCCTTCCGGCGCAGGGAGCGAAAGCCTCATGTCTCCGTATCTCGTCATCCCTCTAATCCCATGCACTATCCCGACATGGCTATCCATGATGTACGTAGCATACACCAACCTCCTTCTTCCTTCACGGACAGACCACCTCCGCCAGACGTCCTCAAGAGCCCCTTCATCCAGATCACAAAGATTCTGGAGTTGAAAGAGGGCCTGATCAGTCTCCATAGCCCCTTGAATATGCCCTCCGTTCTTCATCATCACCTGCATACATCCAGAACAGGCTTCCGCGAATGCAACCTTACGCTGATCACCACTGAAGAAGGCGACGTGCTGCTGCAGGAAGAAGGCCTGGGATAGACTGATGTCGCAGAGGTTCGCGTTGTTTTTCTCCCACTATCAATCTCATTAGTGAGTGAACAACGACAGGAAGAGCATATTTTTATCCCTCCTCTAAGATGAAAAGAGACACAGGAGAAGGCTGAGGAAGACACTTACACACCGAAAAGAAGAAACCCTCACGACATCCTGCATTGCGTAACCGAAACTCCTTGCCACAACCGAACCAGTCCTGATGGCGCCAAAGGCAATCAACGCACCCAACAATTCCGGTCTCTGCTGATCAAGACGTAGTGTAGGGAAGTGTACCACGTCGATGATCCCGTATTTTGCTGTCGCCGCCGAGGAACAATGTACTGATGATGCTCTCCCCCAGCAGTCGCGAGCATACACCTCCAAAATCGCATCGAGCGCCTCCACCGACGGGAAAGCAGCCAGAACAGGTCCAGCGTTGGCACGGGATGTGTTGTCGAGGATCATGCCGACAATAGCGTTCCGCGCCACTGGCGAGATGAATAAACCGACAACATCGCTGCCATTTCCAACACTGAAGCTACCGAAGCAAGGCCTCTCCGATGTCCAGGATGTTCCCCCTGCTTTCAAACTCTCCTCGTCCGCCGCGAGGTGCGGTCTTTCCATTTCGCTGTTCTCATCACTCGACGGCTCCCATGATCCAGTCCTATGGCTTTCCGGCGTCATGGGTGGAGACATTGACATACCGGTACCGCCGTTCTGCTCTTGCTCCTGTTCCTTCTCCTGTGTCTGTCTCGAACTATCAGATGCGATGGCATCCAGCCCCTCCAGCCCAGCCGCATCGAACCGAGTCTGCAGGTACGACAAATCCGACATCGCGATGTTCCACTCCGCGCCAAAGGGAAAGTCATCCATCGTCATCATCGCCGGCGCTGTCTCGCCGAGGATTCCTTGACCATCCAGCCGCGTTTGCGTGTAACTCTCCGATCCAGCCTGGACCTCGTCCAAAAAATCAAAACCAGAACCAGAACCGGGGCCACCAACGCAGTTCTCCCCCTCAACCTCACATAAACCTCCCCGTCCAATACACCTCGCACAAGGCTTTCTCTCAGAACACTTTACCTTGGCAGCTTTGCACGCCTTACACGCCGATCTGACCCTCTCGGCCCCATCAACCTCCTTCGACAACACATCAGCCCCGTTCCTCTCTCCTTCCACGACAATCACCGCCATATTAGACTCAGACCGACTATCACCGCCATCATGGGTGTTTGTCTCATGCCTCCTCAAAACATCCAATCTGCCAAACCCCTTCCCGCAGACCCTACACGTATACGGCCTCTGCTTAGTATGCACAGATCTAACATGGCGCGCAAGATGCTCCGTACGATGATAGCGGCGTCGACATCTGGAACACCGGTAGAGAGCCTGTTCCTCACCCCCTACTTCCCTGCCAGTTATCATCGTTTATCTTTTTCGAAATTGGCAAGGAAAATGGTCCAATCTAGTTGGGATATAGACCCCTGTCGTTGGCTGATTGACGGAGTGCAAGGTTCGCAAACGTGAAAGTTTATGAGAATGCCAAGAATAAGCTTATTCGTCGTCGTCAAAAAGCAAAAAGTCAAGACGAACCACGAAGCTCAGGGATCCTTCACTTCACGGGTGGCACGCACAGGTTCATCAGCTCAACGCCAGTCGGCGAAACAACCGGCCCCAACCACCGACCACCAACGGACTTATTTCCCCAGACTCGGCCATCGGCTACCTTCAAACTCCGTGGTCCGTCCATTTCGGACCCGATCCGCAGCCCATACAGCGGGACTCGTCGCATACAGCTGACAAGACGCCCACATTGAGTGATTTACACGCAACAATGCAGGCGACAGCGTCCGACGCGATGTTACAGCGGCAAGCACACCCGTAGATCTACACCCTACTAGTCCGGAATTCCACAAAACCTGTTTCGATCAAACGGGTCACTTGCACGATTGCACCGCAGCCCATGCAAGAACGGCGTGAATGGATAGAGGACGTTGACTTTTGCACAACATGTTCCATTAATGCAGAGTACCCTGCCGGGTACGGGTATCCTTATTTCTCAAAGCAAAGAGAAAGCTAGTAAACATGTCGAGAGAACTTCTCGACCTCCTATTACATACACATGCAGACGCCCCGCCACACTATCTGCCTAACGCTTCCTACCAGACAACATTTCCTAGAACCTTGCCGATGACTTGCGTGGCCCCTTCCCCTTTGCGGCGGATCTCGCGGGCATCGAGCTCGACGGAACGGATCTACCCGCAGTCGCCGTCTTGGCCGTGCCTCTCGCTGCCGGCACACTCTTCGTCCGCGGGTTGTTTTTGGGGGGCTTGCTTTTCTGCACCCAGCCGGATCCATGCGGAAGACTACTGCTGTTGTTTTCCTCATAGTCCTCGTCAACATCGTCTTCCGCGTAATTTTCCTCCAGCGGCGAGCTAGGCGGGCTCGAGGATAATGTAACTACCTGCGATCCAGGAGGAACCACAAATGGAGAGGCTGTGCGGACCCGCTCACGTAGTCGACGGGGCTTGATGTCCTCCACCTCGACGAGTGATGAGGGCACTGACTTAGTCGGCTTGAGATCTGGCAAGTCTAGTGACTCAGAGAGAGTCACTCCCTCTGGCTGGCTCGATTTGGGGAACAGCTTCTTCCATGCTGTCCCAAGTTCATTGGGCGACTCATATTCTTCTACCTCATTTTCACCGTCTTCATTAGCCTCGTCGATTTGGCGCATGGCGGCTTCGTATTCTTCATCGCGAGAAACAATGGACTTCCGTGACTCTGTCACCGACAATGCCTGGGACTTGAATGGGCTCTGTGTGTTCTTCTGCGAATTTCGCTGCGAGGCCGTTTTGAACAGGCTCTCCAGTGACGGAAGAGAAGACTTCTCGCCCGAGTTCGGCTCAGGTGTGTCATTACCTCTGGTTGGCGTGCGGACCTGGTCTCTCGGAGTCGATGCGTCCACAGAAGGGGACCCATGACCAGCGTCACTCATCAGCTGGGTGTCGTCGCCTCCCATATTAAAGGTAAAGTCATCCGGGTCGAGTTGCCGACCACTGCGAATACTACTCATAGATGACGGCGGCGGAATGACCTCTTCAGCGGCAAGTTTAGTAGCCGCATCTCCACTATTGTCCGGCGCTGGCGCAACGTTCTTCGCAACGCTGTCTTGGGACAGCGGGGACTTTGAAATGACTCGGGGTGTATTGGCAGCTTGCAGCTGGTCGAGCAACTGGCGGGATGGGCTGCTTGTTTTGTGACGAATGACTGACGGTGACACATCTTTGCGAAGGCCTGCTTCTTCGATCATGATGCTGATCTCATGACGACGATCCGTTGAGATGGAGAGGGCATTGGCATTGGAGTTCTGAGAGTCGTCGTCTGTTGTCGGCACTGTATTATTGTCTTTCGATTGGCCTTTGGCTCGGGGGGTGGGCACATCGCCTTCGTTCATACTGTCGTCATTACCATTCAAGTGTGTATCGAGTTGGATAGACTCATCGCCGTCCGCGGATGCATCAAGACGGGGGTCACTACCCACGACGACTTGAGGCTGTTGTTCGTCCGTATTAGCCCTGGCTCGACTTCCCTTTGCATCGACTTTTGACTGACTTCCAACTTCACCCACCTCGGACTGACCGGAAATTTCTCCATTAACCTGAGACGGCTGGCTTTGGCCGTCGTATATGGTTTCGTGAATGACGCTGTCTGTAGGGCCACTTTCGCCCTCCGAGGCACCGGATTTTTCGTTTCCGCCCTGTTTTGTGTCATCTTCCAGAGGAAACTGTACAATCTTGGGCTCGATCAGTTCTAGATAATTCACGCGTCGATGTCCTTCTTCGAGTTCGTTTTCTGCATCCTCATCATCCTCGTCATCATCGGGGGCTTCAAAGCGATCGTAAACTCTCTCCCCAGTCTCTTCATCGTAGGTCTTTTCGGTCCGATCGACGCCTCGATCACGATGAGCCAATATGAATTCAAGATCGGATGCGTCCTCATCATAGATCCTAACGAGAACGCCGGTCAAGCTCACCACTTGGGGTTGCCAGTTGGTTTGTGATGACAAGACCAGTTGCTTCCAAGTGACAACCATGCCTAGTTTGGCTTCTCCTGGGCGAAGGTTCGGAAGAGTGGACAGATCGGATGGAAGTGAAGGGAGATCGTCAATATCCGTCGCCTGGCTTTCTTCAGCTGATTTCTTGGTTGCTGGTGGATCGTCAGACGGATCGTCATAGTTGAGTGTCGTGTCTCCCTCTTGAGCAGACTCAACCGCGTCGGAGAAGGTCACACCAAAAATGTCATCGGTTACGCGACGCTTCTTCGACGATTGAGAGTCGGCATTTTCTTGATATTGAGCTTGATCGCGCTGTACGCGCTTACGCTTGCCCCCGCGCTTATTCTTCGAACCGAACCATTCTTCCACCTGTTGTTGGGGGTCCCAACGCTGGACAAAAGGGAAGGGCGGTTCGGAAAGCTCGACCCCGTCGTGGCAGCATTCTACGGCTCGGTAAGCGATTTTCTCGCGCCATGCTTCGGGATCTTCCTGTACCGATTCTTGGGTCCGTGTGGATTCGCTAGGCTGAGAAGCCCCTTCTGACAGACGAGCGTTGGTGTGAGGCCGGACACCCTTCATCAAATCTTGACGAATCTTGTCTTCGTCAGCCTTGTTCTTCGGGTTCTTGAGCCCCAAAGATCCCATGAGCATGCGGCGGGCAGCTCCAACATTGGGCTTCATGCGCCGCTGAGAGGCAGCTTCTTGCGCGACAGGGCTCTGTGAAGCCTCCATCATGTCGGCATCAGCAGTTGATGTTTCAATATCTTGAGGTGCAGAGTCGGGTATCTGCAGGGACTTCTCTTGGCTAGTCTCAGCCGGGCCGTCGGATGCAATAGCGTTCAGTAAGGCTTGCTTTCTTGCTAAGAATACTGCCTGCATCTCAGACATCTCCGCTGGGGAGAACTCTTCGCTATTCTGAGCCGACGGAGACCTCTTCTGGCCGGCCATTTTCTTGGCAAGTTTGCGCCTCGCATTTCTTTTTTGCGTCTTGCTCAATCCCTGACCAGGAGGCACATTGGGCTGATCTTGCTTTGTCTGGGCTGCGGCGACTGGTGCTGCTTGTTGCAGCTCCAGGGTTTCGTTGGATTCAAAACGAATCCGTTGGGTAGAGAGGGTCTTGCTGGGAAGCTCCTCAGGTTCGGAATCCGAGCTAGAATCTTCGCTGCTGCTGTCGTCTGAAGATGAATCTGACGACGAATCGGATGAGACCTCAACGATCGCGGCCTGTTTTGCGGACAACCGGTCTTTTGCAGATGTCACACTTGACTCATCGCTGGATGAATTGTCGGAGCTCGATTCGTCGTCTGAGCTCGAGGCTTCTTCGTCGGCCGAGTCTGAATTGTCTTCATCCGCAATAGCCCCCCCGCCTCCCGCTTGACTTGATTCGCTGTCGGAATCGTCATCGGAAGAAGAGGCAACTATATCATTTTCGGAAGCGTTGCCCATCTCCTCATCCGACTCAGATGTTGCGCCGTCGGAACCTGATTCGGAGTCCGAAGTTGAGATTTCGTCACTGCCAATCGAAGCACGATCGGCGTATGCATTATGATTTAGGGACCCTGAAGCTTCATCGCTATCCTCATCCTCTTCCTCCTCTTCATCCTGGTCATGGGATGTGGCGTGAGAGGATCGAGCAAGTGGGCTCGATTCCCGGAGAACGAGCTCACGCCCCGTGTTCGAGTTCGCGTGTCGGATTGGACTGCTGGACAGACTCCTCGCCTGATGATCCAAAGTCTGCTGGAGGTTGAGACGGGATTCGAATGTCTTGTTCAGTTTGCGATATACTCTAGCGAAGTTCGCGCCGTATCTCAAAAGCGCCCTTTCGATCGTCGAGACCTGAGCGCTAGGGAACGCGGCTCTCAGTGCAGCAATCTTGTCGAGCGTGTCTAAGTTTAGCTGGAACCTATTTGACCTTCCTCCAGATCTGACTAGCGCATTGCTCGCTGACGGTACTGGAGAGTCATCAGACGTCTCCAACGAGTGCCTGCTGCTAGCGGTTCCACTGGATGCTCTCCTGTCTCTAATGTTTCGCAGCTCTTCGAGAATGTCGCCTTCTCGAACGGCGGCATTGTCTTCTCGAAGCATACGAAGCTCATCCTGAATATCATCATTATCCGAGTCCAGGCCCTCATCGTCATCGTCGGCGGCGGCAGGCTCAAAATCGTCCTCATCTGTTTCAGAGTCGCTGCCTACATCTGCATCGTAGAACCGCGTGCGGAGCTGGACGCTCGAGGGATCCTCCTGTGCTCTTGTGGATTCGTACTCCAGCATCGGCCGCTCTGCCTCGGCCTCAGAAGGGGAGTCTTCATCTTCGCTGATGTATGTGATTCGAGCCTTCTTTCTCGGAGGAAGACTGACAGGAGGGCGGTCTCGGGGGGCTCTGAGCCAGGGGCGCCCGAAGGCGAGGCCGTCGACAAGGTGCTTTCCGTCGGCGGAAATCTGGTGTCGCCCGCTGAGTCGCCGTCTTTTCAGGTCGCCGGTCAGGAGGGGGCGAATACTAGTAAGTGTTAGCTATCGAAAGGCACTTGAGAGTCGATAAATTCGTGAACCTACATGACTTGATCATCGTCCTTAAGTACCTTGGAGACAAGGTGATAGTGGACGCATTCGAAGCCGTCGCCGGAGGCATCCTTAAGCTCAACGGCGTAGTCCTCCAGGCCCCATTCGCCGCTCTCGAGGGGAACAACATCGTTGACCAGGGCGAGGAGCTTCGAGATGGTGAGGTCATCGTTGGCGGTGACGTTCCAGAGAAGCTTGACATCGGGCACGGCATGGCGCCGAACCACAAGGCGCAGACGCAAGTCCTTCTCCATCTTCGCCAAGTCGATTGATATCCTGCGCTACGTCTGATCTATTCCATGGAGGGTAGAGCTCGCCGACTGCGTTGTAATGTGATGGGAGTCGATAAAGAAAATGAATGTAGAAATCTTACTAAAGGGTGATGCTGGAAAGAAGAAGGGTCGGACGGTGAGAAAGGGACCTCAATCAGAGAGCTCTGTAAAGAAGGCAACCGCCCAGGATTGAAAGGGCTTTCTAGGTTGAGTTGACGCGCATGGGGAAAGAGAGCTCCAGACCGCGACTGACGCAAAATTCTGGAAGGTGGGGCCGGGCCGTTGCGGCGGCTCCTCCAGGGGTGTGTGGAGCCCAAGCTACGGGATGCCTTAGTCAGCAGCACTCTCACCTCTCCAGGCTCCCGACCTCATTCACTCACTCACCTTGCTTGATTCAGCCCAAATGATCACCACCACCACCATCCGTGCATGCAGATAGGTAACCCCACTTGGCCGAAAATCTTCCCTGACCAAAGTCTGTTGGTAAGAACAGCAAAAAGCGAAGATGCGGCCAGTGTGGATTGAACACACGACCTTCAGATTGATAGAATGAAGTTTTCCAAGCCCTCTTTCGAGTGACCCGCTTCAGTCTGACGCTCTCCCAACTGAGCTATGTCCGCCGTTCATCTTCGGGGTCCATCCGGTCTCTGGGTCTACTTGATTCCACTAACGAGCCGTGTCACTACCATGCACCGCTGGTACTGAGAGTTCTGATGAAGAGACTGAAATAAGTAAACCAAGGTTCTCTTAAGCTTTCTCCAGTCTGTTGAGAGGTATACTATATGGGACCTATAGAAATCAATATCTTAAGGACATAAGTATCAAGAGAGAGACAGTGGGACTTCGCAGGAGCAGCTGGTTGTTGACTTTATTAAAAAGAGTTCACCACTGGTGTGGCTACATCTCTTGGCGGTTATCGTAGTGCTCATGCTGGAATCGTATGCGGACTCGAACTCGTAGCCAGTCGAATAGGCTGAAGGGGTAATCGATTGTTGAACCATTTCACCACCCAGCCATTTTGTCCTGAACCCCCGATCTAGAGGGGCGCCTGCTGTTGCTGGTGACAGGAATGGGATTGTGAGGGTATATAGGCTTTGTTTGTGGCATATTGTGTAGACATGGGTGACGACCATGAGATGATTCACTGTGGCTAGATAGAGTGAGACGCAGGCTGTCCAGACAGGCAATCATGCACTCGCCCTAACGATTTGAGGAAAGTACCACCTGCCAATGTGCGAAAAACAACGCGAGCGGTTTGAGACTCGCAGTGTGTGGAATGATTAGAACCTCACCTATGTTGCGTTATCGACTTGCACTGCTTATAGCGGCATGCTGCTCTCATAACGGTAGAAGCATCTTGGTAATAATAATGCCTATCAAATACAACATGGTATCGTGAAGTGATTGAAATTCCAATAATTGCTTTACAACACAATCATGTCCCCGAGAATGAAACCAAGGGTGAGAATACGGAGTCCAGGATTGGACATCAGTCTGCGTATAATCTGTGGTCAGGCTTACACCAAGCTATAACGCTCCACACGAACACCCCGTGACTTCAGGGCGTCCACCGTCAATCTTGGGTCCGAGTTGATCACTTCCCTCGTCTTCCGACTGCGATATCGAGCAAAGTTCCACGGGTCATTGCCCGTCCTCACAGCCTCAAGCCTCTCCCAGTCTGCCGGGTCTTCGCCGAGTCGCGGATCCTCCTTTGTCGTCTTGTCCGCGGTTGTTGAGAAGAAATGCATAGAGTCAAAGAACCCTGACTCCCTGGCCATACGTACCCTCCAACCCTCTGGTAAGGGACCGAGCAGTGCCTCTGTATCCATTAGGCCATGAGTGTACGTCGCTCCTACGACCCTGTACCGTTGGTCCTCTGAACTTGACGCCGGATCCGGTCGTATAAGCAACGGCGATGGACAACCCAGCAGGACTACAAGCTTGTCTCCAATCTCTGGCCGTGCATGAGATGTACCCATGTATCCCGTGTCCGTTTTGATGAAGTACCGGTGCCGCACGCGGATGAAGTTGAGCGACTCATGGGAGACTGCATCGCCTTCGGCATTGATGAACTCCTTGCCGTACAGGTCTGCCGCCTCGGGTACCGTGAGAAGACTGTTGCACTGCGGCCACCTCTCAATCATATATCCCAAACCAAGAAGAGTTACGAAGGCATCTATGGCCCTCTCGTTTGTCGGTGCGTATCGCTCTGTTGAGAGTGCTTCTGCTTCCCAAGTTTTCACGGCGGCGAGAAGACCGTCGGAGTCAGGGGGTGACTTTTGACCTACGAACGATACGGTACCGCAGTGGACTCCTGCGGCATCCATGGCTTTGTCGTCATTTACACCATTTTCAGACTTGAAGCTGACTTCTGCCGCTGAAGCTCCGGCTGCGTAAAAGATATCGGCATACGGAAGCCGTACTGCTCTATCGACGGGGACGGACCAATCTGGAATCCAGGTAGGCCCGTCAATTTCGCGAGCGTCGATGTTGCAACGGTCAAGGAAGTCCAGCCTCTCCAGACACTCGAGATATGCCTTACAGAACTGGCCATACACCTTCTCAACTGGCAGGGAATAGTCCGGGGTGATACGCTCCCTGATCGCCGCCGGAGCAGCCCCCAATGCTCCGTAGATCTTATCTCGGGGGTTCGCGCACCCCTTCCAGTTCAGAGTCTGCAGCTCTCGAAAGAACGGCTGGTTGGAGAATGGCAGCATCACCTCGACAGCGTCAAGAATCAGCCCGCGCACCTCGTTGCTCGGAAGGAACTTCTTGTCGCTGGCACAAAAGATTGCGCGACGGAACAGAGAGAGCGAGATGCTGTCGGGGCCGCATAGCATGAAAGAGCGCTCATCAGCTAGACGAACCTCTTGCCATACCCAAAGACGCTCGAACCAGGAACGCTGCAACAGGTTCGTGATAGACCGCCAGGTCTGCTCGTCGTATGGAAGCGGCACCGAAGCGCGAGCCAGCTCCGGGTTACTGCAACCGGGCGGATTCGTCCTCCACGCCCCGCGCTCGGTGTAGACGGCCTGCTCGCCGAGATGCCGCAGAGCAGCCATGGCGATCTTGCTGTCCTCCCTCTCCGGCCCCAGCCAGACGACGACGTGACTTGCACGGCGGTAGATGTCGCACATGATGTGGACCTGCCTATTTCGCTCCTCGAGATCGGTCTGATTGATGCACAGCGCGTCGATCCACATGCGTCTTGGAATATCGCGGTATCGCAGGTGACGAAGGGCCGCGGCGAGGTTCGGCCTGATGCTGAGGCTCGACGAGGCCGCGCCCGTGGACGGGGCTGTTGGTTCTAGGACGAGAGCATCTTCTTCGCTGCCTTCAGGGGCCCAGACGTACGATAGACCTTCATACTCGAGCTTGTTGTCGTCGAAGCTCACGTTTGGGTCGACGCCCGTCACGGGGTGCAGCCAGGATGTCTCATAGGGCTCTTCTGGTTTGTAATCCTTGATACGCTCGAAGATGAAGCGACCATCGAGACAGACCCGGACGATCCAGTCTGATGGAAGGGTCTTTTGGATCTCATCGCGACTTGGGGGCAATCTGATTGCGGAAGGCCGCCGCGGTGCTAGAGCGACATGATGAAACTTGATGCGGATTCTCTCTTGGAAAGTACCGGGCAGAAGCTCGACTACGCGGATCTCCTTTGCGGTCCAGTCAAGGTCTCGATACTGGTATCTTGGTTTATCAACTGGACTCTCCATCTTGAAAGAATTCGGACAAGGTCTGGCCGGTGGAATTGCGTGATCAAGAAAAGACCCGAGAGCTTAGGCGGCAGCAAGGAGAAATAGTTGATCGCTTGGCTGGCCTCAAGCAGCACAGGGTATTGTATGCGGCATGCTGTGATCAATCACGACAACGAGGCAGGCTGCCCTTCAGTGAAGAGGGGGTAGATACACTTTGCATGCCCTCTCATGCAGCTAGCAGCGATCCTTCGCAGCCTGCATATCACCACCTCAATTCGAGATGGTTTGGCCAATGGATGGCTTCCCCCAAAGTCTTGTTTTGTTAACTAAGAAATCAGTCAACTGCACAACGTTGGGCTGGAGCATTCTAGCGCACCATGCATCGTTCGGTAGCGACTGCTGCAGTAAGCACTATGCACTGATGCAGCCACAACAGTTGGCACAAGGCAGGCTTCAGTCACCGGATCAAAGTCTCCAGCGAGATGTATGCATTGGCGGCCTCTAAAGACACTGCGAATCTCTACTAAGACCTATGGCCTCAACTGTTGTTTATCATTGACGAACAACTACTGGAAACTCATTCTTCTACTCCAGAAGACCTGTCTTCGTGTAAGTTGAGACTGCCCAGACCACGTATTTGTCTGCCTGTTGGGTGGTTGGTCACATGCAATGGCGCCGAATTTGACGCCCGTTTACATTCGTTTTCAAAATAGAAAAAGTTATCGACGCCTTCGTGTCTCTTTGATCCTTTTCCCAGACAGTCGAAACTGCCTGAGGTGCGGGCTCCCTCTTTTTCCGAATTTGTTATTAAGCCCTCCAAGCGACAAGCTACCGAGACATGATCGGATCTGCGTTCTCAAACCATGATGCCTCACGCGGGGGATGACTTACACCAACGCAAGCCATGTCACCTCGGACGACGCAGGAAAGCTTGGCAAAGAGAGCACGAGAACGAGAAGCGTATTCTCAATACGCGCATGGTCAAGTTATCAATTTCCATTTCACCAGTCTCCATAGTGCCGATCTAAGACAAGCATTCACAGGAGCGGGCTTGTTATTCTACCCACAGAACCCTATACAGTAGGGTGTCAAAAGTTCGTGTACACCCTCCCAGTGCGTCACCTATAGCCCACTAACTACGTCTCTTTATTACTATAAATATTTTTCTAACTTAAGTATAAATAATATAATTTAAAATTTTAGTAGAATACTTTAGTATATAAAGTATATAAAACTATTTTTTTATATATTTTAAAATACGTTATATTAGTACTTTATACTATAATATAAAAATAAAATATAAAATAAAAGAAATTTACTAGGAAGTACAGTGCTATTCGCACTTAAAAGGCCCTATAATCCACTATAATAAAAATCTCTTAAAACCTATTTTTTAAAAGACTTATTTAACGCTTTAATAATTAAGAAAAACATAGTGCAACTTAGGTATATACTAGTATAATAGCTAATTAGTTATATAGTAATTTTTAATCTCTTTTTCCTATTATATTTAACTTTTTATACGCTGTTGAAAAGTAGTACTTTTGCGGGATACTGTGCGCTGCACACGAACCTTTGACACCCCACTGTAGCTAGGCTAGTAGCCAGCCCGCCGCCAAATGCGGACCGAAGATGAGATTTCAACAACTACAACAAGTTGGAGACAGTAATGAGTGATACAGTGCACCGTCCTCGACAGCTTCATTCTCGCCTTCAGAATGAGGCTAAAAGGGGGAGGCCAGTGCCGGCGGGGCAGTTCCGAGGGTTCTTAAGCCAAGCGGAAGTAGCGGCCTGGATGGAGCTTCGTGTCATGCCAGTGCAGCATGCGTTTTTCGCAACCGTAAAGCCGGAAGCCCGGTTGCCGGCAGGTTGTGACACTGAACGGCTCCATAAGTACGGAGCACTCCGTACGGATAGAATGTATCGTATTACCTGAAAGTAAGTTTAATTGCCAACTCCTGTATGTTGTGGAACAGACCCAGATCCAGCTACTGTATATGATAACTTGCGATGGAACTTCGGAACATGCCCGCGCTGAGCAGATATGCACCAGACGGATTGGTCTTCGGCGTTCTGAGCCTCCTGCTGAAAATGGAGTCAGTTGCGCCTCATTGCTATCTGTAGAAATTGAAGAGTATTCAGACGATCTTCCAGCAACACATCTTTCAAGTTGGATCAGACCACCAATCGCAATCTTTCGTCCTGAAGCGCTCAGCCCTAGCCTAAGGCTTTCCACACTGAGAGCCCTAACCTTGGCTTTCTTGGGCTGATTACCGCGTACTTACAAGCATTTTGACTCTGGGCTGGTCCGCATCACTCAAAATTAGCCCTGACTCGTTACCGGGCCGCCTAACAAGGGCTCAGCCTCCAGCAGGAGTCAGGGCTTCAATTTCAGGGGCCTGTGTCATGGTCTACCTATCGTACGGGGTACGGTGGCACCCCACTGTACCTCCAGGAGAATGAGTTAGCTGAGCAGCCCATCCGTACGGGCATGGGGGGGTCATAGTCAGCGATAGCACATAAAGTCAATGAGTTTGCAGTACAAGCGGACAATGACTGTACTGGAGCAGTAATCGACAAAATTGTTACAATTTTCATGGCGTACTTTTCTACCCAATTTCGGCAATGCTTTCCACTAGGATTGTAATGCATTTGTATCTAAAGTTTCAATTCCACTTTTCAACCCTAGTTCACCTCCAAACGAGGTCCTCGTACAAGGTAAGAGGCAATTCCCTGTAGCCGAGCATGTGGTCTACATTGAGGACCCATGAGACTTACATATAGTAGATTAACCTTTCACACACCTCCGATAAATGACTTCAACGTTGTATGCTCAACTGATGTCCACGCCCATTGACAAGTCCCATGCATCAGTCAAGGGTGTATGACTGCGATCTTTCGGTGGGAGTTTGCCGTCATAGCCGATATCGCCGTCACGATCTCTGTTCGTGCGGTTGCGTACGTGGCAGAGGAAGAGATTGGGATAATAGTGTAATACTTCCGGAGCTCGCGGGGTCCTCTTGTATCCGAGTTGACCGCCTCCCCCCCGCCCCCTTCTCGGGTGATATTATAGCCGCAAAATTGAATGATTCGTGCGCTCGACTAGGTCTTCTGTTGCAATATGCAAAAGTGATTTTGGTTGGGTGAGAATGGCCTAAGAAGCCATCATTAATCTAGGCTCCTTGTTGGGCCCATCAGCGAGCCTTCATGTCCTTGGCCTCAACTCCTTGACGACAGTCTAGCGACATGAGTATGTTTGATCAATATTCAGGTATTTACCCCCACGGGAAAACTACAAGAAGACGCAGGCTCCAGTATCAACATTAGAAATGTCCATCGCCCAAGCAGCTTTCCATGCCACTCCGCTAGGGACAATTTTTCAAACCAAAGGTGAGCAGCGCCGATGGTGCATCAAATTTGCCGGGTCCATGAAGCTGATCGTATGATACCAGAAACAACTAGCCCGCAATGAAGTTCACTGCCGCCATCTGCCTTGTTGCAGGCTATGTCAGCCTCGCTGCTGCTGCCGGTTGCCAGGTCGAGCTCCTTAACATTAACCAGGCAGTTGTTGGCACTGGTTGCGTGCAAATGAACTACTACGCCAACATCTACGACTCCACCAGACGCGCAGGCTACACTGTCAACGCTAATAGCAACTGCGGCCTTAGCTTCGGCAACATTCAAGTTATCCCCGATGGGTACTCTTTGCGTCAAGCAGGCTACTGTTAAGTGGAGAGGCGTCGGCATTAATCTCGATGATTCTCATGGAGAAGGTTCTTGCGTATTATATAATAAAGACATCAATTCTAGTAAAGCATTGTTTCGTTGTATGCAATCCCATCAATCCACAGTGTGTTGGCTTATTGTTGTCATCAACTCATGTCAAGATCGCTTTGCTGGCCATCAAGTTGACGGAACGAGTGCACATAGCACAACGGTTCCTACTCGCCTTCATTGTTGATTGCCATAGAATGAAGATTCCTGAAGGAATAATCGACGCTGTAGAGTCAAGTACTGTCCTCTGCTTTCTTGTCCGATCTTGCCGACGCTACTAGTAACATATGCATCGGCAGTTAACTATCTAGAAGTGAGTTGCACATCCTTAGACGCTAAAGGACTTCCCGGCCCTGAAACTCAAAATTCCCGTCATAGTAGACTTCTTTGAACTTAATTATGACATAAAGTATTGAATCCGATTTAAGCTTAACTTTAGCTTATTTGAATCAAATTCACCATTACCTTACCCCAAACAAACGCACATGAGACTTGAGTCTATGTCGGGACACTCCTATACAGTCCGAAAGCAACACTGCCGAATTAAATCCGCCGACCTACCTTATGCTCAGTATTATGTGCAAACATCTTTTTTCTTGGCTCAACATGTAAGGTAATGCATACTCTTTCTCAGGCTTAACGGATGTCATCCTAGTAACGTGATTGATGGGCGGCTTGGAAGGCCGGATCATCATCTTGTCCTGGCTCCTCGTATGCATCTTTCACGGTTTGCCATCCCACCTCACAAGATCCACTCAACACTCAAAATCGGGACACTTTGCGGGATACCGTCTGATTGCGAACTTCACAATTGCGAGAATTTCCCTGCTTGTCTCAGTCAAATGTGTTTGCGCTTAGTGCTTGGAGCTATCATTGAACTAGAGCAGCGTTTTGGGCACTGATTGTATTGCAGCTTCTCTTCGTTGATTCATTGCTACCGGTTCTCTCTTGCTTAGACTTCAAGGCCGCTCTCAAGAGAAAGGCCAGCGGGCATACTTCTGCAGGCCAGGCTGCAACATCCCTACTTGATTATCGCCATAGTAAAGGATCTTGGCTCAGGCGTCTGGAGACATCGTATCCTAGCTTCATGTTGTTTAAGGTCTTCTCTGGTTCGAATTATGATGACACATGATTATATGTATTCACTTCTACATAGTACCACCCGGGCATGGACTTGCGAGCTCAAGACCTTGAGATAGAGGGTCACCTGCGGCCGTTTGGTTTGGTTGGGAAGCCTGGCTTGACTGCGGGTAACTCTCAGAGGACTGCAGGTGTGCATGACTCTTGCCCCGGTTACGGCACGGTCGAGCAAATAGAGTGTTCCTCTTCCGCAAATGCATCTTGCTGAAGTGGCTCCTCTGCATTGATATCGTCATTAGTGAAGAGTTCATAGAAGAGGCCACTGGAGCTGAATAGGACAATGTCTCCGGGTGGATGCTTGAAAGGGCGCGGAGAACTCACCATGTTATCCAACCGGCTGAACAGCCTGCCACATAATGCGTAGGGGCATGGAATGCTTGGTTTGTGAGAACGAAGATGACGCCTATAGTCCTTGGGGTATGCGAATCCAATACCGGATGACGCACATTCGGGGCGCGGACAGAAGAAAGTCTTGGCGTGTGTTGAATGGTGCTTCCGAAGGTCACAGGCACGCTCAAACACAGCGAGGGATCGGCATGCAGCGTAGCTGCACCGCCAGTCACCATTTTCATCTTGAAAGCCTATCTGGTAAACGTCCTGAGGGACCCAGCTGTCGTCGACGTCCGTTGGTTCGGAGCTGTTCGTCTCGCTCGGACTGGGTTGAATATCGCTAGTAGCAGCGTGAAACCGGTCGTCAGACAGAGCAGTCATGCTCTCGTTCCAACCCGCGGTGTACGTTGTGGGTGATGTATCGAAAGAGAAATCTAGCCCTGGGTCTAAGTCACCCCCTGGCGTGGTAGGAAGTTGATGAGTGATGTCGTGAGTCCCTCCAACTGTATCGTAAGTGGTGGCGAGGTTGCTGATAGTAAGACTGTGGTGCGTGGCCGTATGCATTACGTTCATCAGACCAGATGTTTCTACGTTGACCAAGCTTTGCGGCTCAGGCAGTGTGTCCAGGCCAGACGCCATGGTAGTCTGAAAATCGAAGTGTCGGTCAGATGCATCATCTCTCTGTACTCGAGTAAGTCTCGCCGTTACGAGTAAGATCAGCAGTACGTACAATTGTATCCGGAAACTCTCCATCATTGAAAGAGAATGTAGCAGCAAAGTAGTGGTATTCGTTTAGAAATGACGCGTCGAACATGGTGAAATAGAAGATTTTGTCCCGTGGAAGATCCGTATCAACGTGAAAAGTTGCTTCTACAGCACGGCGTAGTAAGAAGAGGCTGGTTTACTTGGAGGCACTCGACCAGATAAATGTTTAACGGCATTTTGGTTGAAGATCTCTCTTAGTTCCTTGGTTTGCGAGTCATTGCAAGCAGGGCCTTTTGTTGATGAGCATGGAGGAAGAATCACGAGGGCCAGGTTTCGCGGCATTCCCGTCAGATGAGTCGCGTGCCGTAGACGAAATACAGCTGTAACTTAAGACTGGCAATTGATAGGATGAGCGGCCTCCGTCAAGGGGCTCCGAGATCGAGTAAACAATTGGTTGGCTTGGTTCAATCTAATTATCAAGGACTTGAAGTATCCGTATCTACGAGCCGTAATCGGGGTTATGGAAACCCGCCCCTATGGTTCAACAACGATGGAAGATGATCGGCGAGAATAAGCTTTGCTGGCGTCAAACCATGATATTGAGTCAATTTGCTGCCTGATTTAATTAAATAACCTAAGCTCTCAATCCATCTACCGCGGTGCCTAGCGTCAAAATACCACGTTACAAAATCCTCAGCCATGAGCTTTGCAAACGTATGGTAATTCTAGGGTATTAGACTGACTGCCCAGATCCAGGTTACTTTCTGCCTTGTCACATTGAGGCTGTTAGTGGGAATCCCGTATATCTCTCATCGTGGGAGACACGGGCTGAAGTCCGCAGATAATGAACATTGATGAAAGTCTGAACACCGTGGGGCATCTCGCCATCACACTAAAGAGCCAAGGAATGCTCTGATTCTTTTGCGACCTCTGTTCCATCAGATTGGAGTTACTTGGGGCTTGTGCTCTCTGGCATAGAGAGAAGGACGCTTTTAGGGGTATCAGGGGTCTAGCCTTGATAATCCTCCTTTCGAGAGGACTTGATGCGACTTTTGGCCTTTCGTCTCTTGGTTAAGGATGACCGCAGAACTTTTGACATGCGGTCACCTCCGCCGATCTCTATTATAATTTCTATGGCGTAGGTTCACCTGTAACTTTGTGGTTGATTGTAGAGAAATGACTATAGTAGACAATCCTGTCACCGCTGCGGTTCGAGGATTTACGAGTTGCTACGGGAGGTAGGCTAGCCACCTGCTTCAGCGAATCCGGACACCAGTTTTTGCTGTTCGAAACCAACCTGATAGTCATTCTACCGCGTCATTCCGCGAGACCACGCTGGCCGGTTCTAATTATCATGTGGCGATTGATGATGCAATCGAGTAAGTAAACACACTGGCACGTCCCGAACTGTCGAGGAGACGGCGTGTCGCAAGATGAGGGGTATTGCACGCCTAAGTATGGCAGGTCGCAACAGAGCTCCTAAGCCAGAACTACCTAGATGGGTGAAGCGTAGAAACAGTGCTTCTTGAAGTTGAAAAGCATGGCAAAATACAACGCAGAGAGGTGTTCCGTGACTCGAAGCCAACAGAACCTCTAAAGGTCATTTTAGTGGCTTCAAGGGATACGCAGAGCTTATGGAGTATATGCAGGGCAACAATGCCAGAAGCTTGTCTTGTGACGTGATCAGATTGGTAGATTGTGGATGGCCGTGCCATCAACGCTATACACATTAGCCTGTCGTCTTTTCCACCTATGGCGCTGTGGAAACATGTTTGAAGCAAATAGAAAGGAGAGGCTTCAAGCAAAGAAATACACCGAGTTGTACGAGTTATTAACGATGCTTCAAGTTTGTTAGTGGAAGTGCTGTGTGCCCTGTGCCTTGATGTGTATGGAGGAATAGTCACTTGGTAATGATGCTGCTACTCTGAGAGTTGCCGTGAACAAAAAGGCGATCAAAAGCTGGGGAATCAAAAGACCTTAATGATTTCGACCCTTGCACTTGATCAATGCGCCCGGCAAGCGGAAACTGATGGATCAGCGACGCGGGTGTCTCCAGCTGCTTCATGAAGGTGGGCCGACGGAGTGCTGGCCGCCAGTATCGCGCGAATCATGAACGAATCCGACCGGGAATAATCCACTGAGTACACCTCTTCAACGTTGCGGCCGATGCAACTGACAAGGGTACGATTTGCTTCTTGTTCAAAGACAGACTACAAGTCTTCAAAATGTATATAAATCTTTGGCCGACAACGAAAAGGACAGCCAGTCAATCCAATTCAAATCATCGCTCGTTCTCATTCATTACTTCTACGTCCAAAAGAACACCATGTCGCCCAAGTCGAATCCCCATGTTCTCATCATCGGTGCCGGGCTAAGCGGCCTCACACTTGCTCAGATACTCCGCAAGAACAACATCTCTTTCTCCATCTTTGAAAGGGACAGTAGAGCCGATGCTAGAGCTCAAGGATGGGCCATCGCCTTACACGGCCCTCTACTAGCTGAACTATCGGCGTCGATGCCCGCAGACCTTGGCCCCATCGAACAAACCAACCATCTGAGCCCTCTCGACCATATCCCGGCACAGTTCGTATTCTACGACGTCAGCAAGCCCTCGTGGCGAGTTGGTGTCACGGACGATGAGACTGGGAAAATTGTTCGTGCCAACCGTCAGCGTCTCCGTGACTGGCTTCTACAACATCTGCCGGTGCAGTTCAATAAACGTCTAGTACGACTCGAGGAGCAAGACGACAAGGTGGTGGCACACTTTGAAGATGGAAGCTCGGAGACCGGAAACATCCTTGTTGGGGCTGAGGGAAATCGGAGCTTGGTGCGTCGGCACATCTTGGGCGGGCAAGATGTCATGACGCCGCTCCCTGTGGGTTCGTTGGTTGGCGAAATTGAACTCGAGGTTGATGAAATGAAGCATCAGCTTGAACTGGGTCATTCTGCCTACATTGTCTTGGACTCATCGTCCGAGAACCGATGGCAAGCAAGCCTTTTCGCCGCCATGAACAAGATCAGCCCGGATAAGAAGACGGGGTACTTCTACTTCATTCTTCACTGGATCGACCAGGAAGCTGCCAAGAGCACAGAAGAGAAGCCATTTTGGACCGTTACCGCCTCACGAGAGGAGTTGATGGCATTCGCGAAAGAAAACACGAAGAATTATCCCGACAGTCTGCGCGTGTTAGTCGACAAGGTGCCTGTTGAGAGATACAAGAAGCCGGGGATTGTGCTTCAAAGTGTGCAATTGACAGTCGATCAACTGCCTGCTGGCAGGATCACTCTGGCCGGGGATGCCGCTCACTCGATGACGCCATGTAAGTATGCAATCATGGATTGAAGGGAAGTCAAAGCTAATCCAATCCCCATAGTCCGAGGAGAGGCCGGTGTTTGTGCACTGACAGATGGCTTGAGGCTGGGCGACGCCATCACAAGCATCCACAACGCTGGGGGACAGGGTCCCGATGTGGTGAAGTACATCGGCGAGTATCGCGACGACATGATTGCCAGAGGAGCAAGAGCTATCAGTGTTTCCAATCCGGTGCTGGAGGATCATTCCAAAGACGCTGAATATGAGTTTTACACGTGTGGAAAGAAGGTCTTGCCGCTCTCTGAAGAGACTATCACCATTTGATGTCTAATTACCACTCCCGTCTATATTTTTCCTTCTCTATTAGTCTTCTATTCAGATTTCCTCTCACTAGACCTCACATACATGAGTCGTAAAACGCCTTGTTTCAAATCCATCGTCAAGTTTGTGTCTTACTTTGGCCATGTATCCTGCATTTATCGGCATGTTTTGATGAGATGATAGAATGTTACACTACTTAAGCATTTTATTCCATTAGTACAGTACACTCAGCACAAGACTTCCCCCATTGTCACAATAATCAAGATAGAACAAAGGTAGTTTACCCGCAGATCCTGAATGTGCTATCTTGTAATAATAGGCAGGCAGGACTGAGAGGGTGTCAACAGCATGGTGTTACATATCATCCAGCCGAGCTCCCGCCTGCTTGTTATTTGAAGCGCATGAAAAACGGAAGGAGTGGTTTCACTGTTGTAACTCTTTGTTCAATTCAACCGTGGTGTTAAGGCACCACAAGGAGCCTAAGTAGCGGGTGCTTGCCGCAACTATTTTGTCCCCCTCAGATAAGAGTTGGAGATACGACCTGCAACTCTGCGGCAAGTGGGAGCGCTATAGGCACATAATCAAGGTGACCCTAATGCTAGCTGGATACTTCATTCAGGGCAGTTGGCCACATTGGAAGACCCAGGACCGTTTCTCGTGCAAGACTGTCCTTCCTTCCCGTCACAGCTGCCTGAAGAGCAAAACAAGCGGACGCCGCTGATGTTCTCCTGACATTCTCCCTTGGCCGTGCATTTGCCCTCCTGAGCCTATTTGACGATCCGACACGCAGATTAGTGGACCGATTTAGAGAAATGGGGCTGGTTTGGCGACATACCAGAGCAGTGGTTGCAAAACCAAGCACCGCAGCGATGAGAAGCTTGTTGACCTGCATTTTGATGTCTGATTAGGCGGAGTGGTGATGCGGGTAGTTAACGTTAGCCGCTGCGGTGCTCGGGAATTCCAGTGGGTTCTTATATGCTCTGTTGACGAGGAACATGATCTGCATTGCGAGAGAGTTACAGCTCGGAAAGTATGGACGGCTTTGTGTTTGAGGCTTTGATCACTCTGGTGTACCACTCAATCTATTTCAGACACGACCACCTGGTTAGAGTTCATAAATATTGGAGCATAGCCACAGACCTTCATTCCCGACGAAATAGACAACTCGTTGATCACCCAGTTTTTCGAGCCTAAGGAGGAAGCAAATTTTGATTACCTTTCAGTTATTACAATACTGAATCCCGGACGAAGCATTAGTAGTTACATCACAGCTAATCACTTAACATAACCAGCGTAAACCTTCGCAGCCCAAGCTTTCTCTTATGACTAGCTGTACTCTATAGAACTCTGCCGCCATCAATGCTCCCGTGTTCAACAAATGTGTAAGACTCTAGAACAGAGCTGCTAACACCAGTCACGAGATTCACATTCGATACCCATAGCGAGACTTCCCTCTTGCAGGAATCGTCTCCAACAAACTTTTGACCCACTCTCAAAAGGTAAACAACCCGAACCTTCTTCAACTGCTTGAGGAAAATACCGTGCATCTTTTTGATCAATCTCTTCCACCACTCCTTCGGATACGTAGCACGCAGGTTGTCGGCAATCAGCATTACATCGTCCTGTAGCCGATAGACACGCCAGTCTCCCGAACCCACGCTATCATTCGTAAAGAAGCCTGTAGGGGGTACAGGGATGCTACCGGGGCCTTTCGAGCCTCTGACTGAGCCGAAGTCGTGTCCAACAGTTGTCTTGATGAGCATGACCGAAATTCTCTGTGCAGTGGTGAACGGAACGATTGAGCTTCTCTCGAGGCGAGGAGGCTCAATAGTGTCTATCTCTTGTGCCTGCAGTGAATAGATCAGCAAGAAGGTTTCTCCTCGGGAACTAAGTTGGCCTGGACGATGAGATTCGGGAAAACAGTGTTCAAGAATAGTAAGATATCGATAAACGAGGAAACTGAAACCATACCTTAGATCCATGCTGGTAAAGCACAAGCCGGGACTTGTGCAGAGAACGCAACAGCTCAATCTGACGATCCATGCTAGCCGCCGCGATGTACGCCTTCATGAAAACCAGCTCGATAATGGCGATACTCCGCAGTGTCACATAATCCTTCAGCCTCATAGTCGTCGAACTCTTCAACACCACCGCAACATAAATGAGCGAGAAGAAGTTGACAAACGGCGTATCAGACCACACAAACCGCCCCGCTCGTCGCAGAGCGAGGATAAACCGCAACCAGCTTCGACGGCATGAGAAGACAGACACGACGAAGCAGAAGCCAAATGTACAGGCGACGAAGACGTTGAGAACCATGTCGGACAGGAAGAGGTTCATGGCGATGGCGGAGGCAAGTGATGCGCTCAGGAGGAGAAGGCCCGTGTTTGTGAAGTACAGCTCGGCGAGGTCGCCATCATTGTCGTTGGAGAGAATTGAGGTGTACCCGTCTAGGAGAACGGAGCGATAGTTTGAAGTTCCAGGTTGAGTCTTGCGGAGGAAGGGCGCCAGCCTGATAACGATCGTAACGAGATTGAGAAGTTCTTTAATGAGAACGGTCAGGCAACTGTGCAGAAGCAAAGCGCTCGCGAAGTTGATATCTTCATCCCAGGTAACCATATCGTCTTGGTTTAGAATTGCTGTTATCGCGAGGTTGAGAGATAGAAGGAGTGAGACCAGGCTGGATGACGATGATGATGAGCAGCAGGCTGCCTAAAGCCGAGGGATTCCCATCCTTGCACAGCCTGCCTCGAAGCGAATAGATGAGGCGTCACTCTAAGACACATTTGTGAGCTTCTACGTTCACTGTTGTTCCTCTTGGCTGAAGTAAGGAAGTCCGAAGTTGGTGAGGATAGTTTAAGTGTATGCTCTTGGGAATTGAAACCCATACAATCTGACAAGAAGAGGATGGCAACCACTTCATAATCATGACTTGAAGGTTTTTCTCGTCTGTCTTAACGTTTCAGCTGGCTTGTCTTCACGAATTCACATGAGTGAGCCCCATTGCAGACAGAATCTCGCCTGCAACCTACATATTTTCGTTTCCGGAAGACATTGAGACCTCCACAACCCCGGCAGTTCAACGTGTCTCTGCTGTATCTGGCTCTAGAACGCACTGAATCTCCCATCCCCAGTCTTGTAGCCTTTTCCCCATCATTTGATTTGAACCCTTTGGCTAATCAATGCATGGTAGGATGAACCTACTGTGTGAATGAACTTCGGTTTTCCGCTCGAGGCGATCTGGGAGCAACTGCATTATAGAGCTCTTATCGCCGTTGCCTTGCGCGTCTACTACTTTCCGAAGTGGATCGACGTCTTGTTGCACATAGTCAATGAAAAAAAAGGAATAGAACGTCTAAGTGGTCATTGGCATTGTGTCAGGTTCGCTCTGCGGTTTGTTTGTCATTGACTCGACAGCCATGTATAGTTGAGTATTTCAGAAAAGGAACCCACTGATGCATCATCTCTATGTGATGAACGTAGGCTAGCTTTCTGTTCAGGGAACGGAACGACCAGCTTCGTTGCACCGCATCGAAGCTCATGTGTTAGAGTTTCGAGGCCTTTTCTCTGAGAGCGCTCGGTGGTAATACACATAAACACTGGGAAAGGTAACCAAATCATCGTGCATCCATGTCAGGTGCAGCAGTCAACGTCTAGAAACAAATGGACGAATCGCAATATGTTTCTCAAGCAACGTCATTTTGCAAGTCGGTTTGGATTCGTTTCTTATCACCTTCCCTAACGAACAATCCTTGCAATGGGGTGCTAATCAACCCCTCCGTCAATCTATCTTAATGAGAATACGAAGTTTTCGAAAAGCTTGGCAAAGTGGCTACGCGTGTGCCATCATCCCCTATCAGCCCATGTTGAATCTTTATTCGACTTCCAAAATAAACATCGCCACTCACTGAGAGAACCTGCCCTCGCCGGACTCAAAACAGTCTTTACTGTCGCAGTAACCGGACCAAAGCCGTCGCGATGCTGTTTTCTCTGCTCTTGAGTGCCTCACTGGCACAGGCATCCCTGTACTCCCTAACTTCCTTTTGCGGAACTCCGGACCCCAGCGACAAACAAATCGCAAGATCGCTAGCAGGCAGAGACGTGGGCAGCAGCAGGAGCAGCCTCCCAGCAGCCAACATTTCCGTCCCAGTCTATCTCCATTCAATCGCCCCCAATCAAACGGCTCTCTTGAGTGTAAGAGCATCTTTCTAGTATGTTGATGAAGCATGCCGGGCTAGACTGACCTACGCCCCAGCAAGCCACCCTCGAAGCGCAATTCCAAATCCTACGCGACACCTTCACCAAATACGGCATCACAATGACCCTAAGCGGCACCTCGCGCACCGTAAACGCAAGCTGGTCAACAGTCACAAACCCAACCGACGAACTCGCTATGAAATCCGCGCTCCGCAAAGGCACCTACCAAGCCCTCAACATCTACGTGCAAGCCATCCACCCGACCCTAGGCCGCTGCTTCTACCCGGAAGCCGACGCCTTCCCCGGGTCCGAGACGTTCATCCTGGACGGGTGCCAGATCGACGCCAACACGGTCCCCGGCGCGGACTCGCCTACGGGGAACGATCGCGGGTACATGGCGGTCCACGAGGTCGGACACTGGTTCGGGCTGCCGCATACTTTCCAGGGAGGATGTACCGGGACGGACTATGTGGATGATACGCCCGCGCAGGCTACGCCGTCTTGGAATTGTACGGTTGGGCAGGATACGTGTCCCGGTTTGCCGGGCGTGGATCCTCTCTACAACTTTATGAACTATCAAGCAGAGTAAGTCTTGTCACCTGGAGATATGTCGGCCAAGTTGCGCGGTGGACTGACGAGATCTGTAGTAACTGTTGGAACGAGTTTACGCCTGGACAAGTGCAGCGAATGCATGAGCAGTGGACGACGTTTAGGGCGAACAGCACAGTCTCAAAGTGAAAAGGCTATCCTTCAGCCCTACACTTGGAAGAACATCAGCTTAATTAGATACATCTCGCACTTGATTCGATGCTTGCATATCCCCACGGACCTGCCACGGATGCACTTCTTGAGGGGAATCGCGAGTATCCGCGGCATCATGTCAACCTCGACGACGCGCCATCAGGTCGTCCGCAAGCCAAAAAAATCATCCGAAAGCACTCTTAGACTAAAAAGAATTCCAAAGATGGTGCAAAAAGGCAAAAGAAACTCCTCGACGGGGAATTGAACCCCGGTCCCCTGCGAATCGTGGGATTGCCCCGGTGACAAGCAGATATCCTCACCACTAGACTATCGGGGATTGGTGGATGTGGGCATCCAGTGATAGTTGGTTGGGTGGGGAGGCGACGAGCTGTTATATATAGTGTAGCTAGAGGATGGGCCCACAGGCTTCAGCGCACGAGCATGCAGCGACCTGTCTACCGCCCCTCAGAAATCTTGCGCATGACAGAGGGGTAACGAATTGCTTCCTGATGGATGTAACGGAAACTGCGTTCTCTACTGAAAGCCAATATGGACCCTTCATGGGATTAGACATGCTCTTGGTGTTGTAAACAGGATTATGCATCCCACAACCCTTACCTTTTGCCAATAAGTCCGGTCAGCACACACACCTCATCCTTCAAAAGCCCACCAGTCCCACGACGAGCCAAATATAAATGGCGGGGTTCATGGTAAAGCTCATCTGTCAAGAGAAAGAGGTGGCTTACATCGCCGGAGATGGTGGCCCGCATGCGGCACCTATTGGACCCGTCAAACGCTGCCAAAGAATCAACCATGTATGAGGCGACCGAGGCCCCGACGTGCCTTAGACATTCTCTTGCTCGGTGATTTGGGAGTTCTCATGCAAAGCCAGGCAAGAGTGCCAAACGCATCAAGACTGCCTCGCGGCCATTAACCGGCCGCAATAGCCACGACAGGGAACCTGAAGCCCCTATGACCATCAACCGTCACTGCTCAACTGCGGACCAACAAGTCCAAGCAACTCGGAGTACGCCTCGCCGGTGCAGGTAGAATCAATCATGTGAGAGCCAAACCAGGGTTCAGACTGCCATGCTGGCCACCTTCCTGTTCATCCGGTTCGGCTTCCAACAGTGTCAAGACTATGAAAATCATGAGCAAACATCCGACATCCGCGTCGCTAGCGCCAACACCACGACCGTCGCCTCACCGCATCATGTCCAACGTAGGCGACAAGCGCATTCCACGCCCGACCCTCCTCGTGGCCAAGTAGGCCAAGCAAGCTAAACGGTCAAAGGAACAGAAGAGGACTCCGACTGACAATCGCTAGCGCGATAATGGCAAGCAAGCTCGGCAGACCGCGGCTGTAGGCGGTGTAAGCGAGGTCAATAGCGTGCGCTGGGGAACGATGGACGCTCTGTCGTGATACCTACACTGCAGTAATGCAGCATTGCAGGTAGGTAGTCCAACGTTGGCATGCGACGTAAGCGCCCATGCTCAAAACCATGAACGTGGGTGATTGGCTCGAAGAACGCCATGCGGCCGCCGCGGTCCACTGCCGCGATAGTCGTGAGAGACTGCGAAAATTGGAGAAAGTGCTTTGTCGATTATCTGCAGATGTGCTACGGCAGGCTGTGCCTTAGTCCGCCTGCGTGCTGCTAGAAGCGGGAAGACTTTCTGTCTGTGTGACATGAACTAGCCGTCTGGTGTGCCTGTGAAGAGGGGGTTGGGACCGCAGAATCGCGTGGTGGTTGTGACGACCTCATGGGCGAGCCCCTCTTAAGAAATCGCAGCCATCTGATTCAGAACAATGTATCTCGGAAAGAGTCCGAGCAACGCAGAAGACGTAGAGGAGAGGAAAATACTGTCCAAGTGCCATCGGAGCCGCTTCGGCGTGCAATTTCGGGTTCAGAAAACTGGTGTGCTACTCTGCGCGACCTCATCTGCGCCGCACGTAGCGTCGAGAGCTCTTGTGGAGGGAACATCGGTCTCTGGACAGCTGGCATACCCATCCGTGGTGTATTCGAAGTTCCGGAAAACGGTGAGAAATGCAGGATTGCGGCACGTCTCTCAGCCACGTTTTGAACCTCATTCTTGTAAGTCGAGAACACTGCAGTTTCCAGAAGCTTTGCTGTCAACGCAGGCAGTGCTGTATTTGACAATGTGAATTGGATGCTTGACGTCGATCAGACGGTCACAAACACAAGGTACCGCTCTGTTGGGTCAACCGGCCGGAAGAAAGAAGACCACGGTCCAACGATCCCCCAGCAAAGAAAAAGCTGATTCGGCAGACTGCGCCTCGTTTGTCAAGCCGACTTTCCAAATATGATTGTCTCGAGGGGCTGGCATCAAGATCAATGATTCAGACTCAATTCCGACCTGCCGCCTTCGTCGCTTCAAAGGCACCGCGCAGCACGATGGAACTATTAGGGGTTTCCAAAGTCGCATTCAGTCCCTGTAGTTCAGGAGGTACTGATTGCTATCATTCAAGGATGTGATGCTCGGTTTGATCGCCGACACACTGGCGAAAGTATGGACGAACCCCAAATGTAGGGCTTCGCGAAAAGGGTGATCCTCCGCGTACAAGTGGGTTTGTTGGGTCGTCTGGGGATGAATTCCTGGAGACCAGCAGAGTTGAGCAACAGGGACAGCTGGGAACCTGAAGGGATTCGCAAAGGCTGTGGTCAGTGCGCTGTGCTCTGAAACGTAGGCTAAGGCTTAGTGGCCGTTTGAAACGGGAAGTTTCCCCTCGCTTGGAGGCCCCGAGGGAACGAATCTCAGCTCGTCATCTTTCAGTCGCCCGCAACGTGACACTCCGGAGGAATTGGCTTTGGTGTCTCTGACAAGTCATGCCTGATCAGACAATCTGCGGGCGGCGCGGAAAATTTGAGACGTCTTCGAACACGAGGACTTCATCCCATGCCAATGTTTGCGATCGGCTCAGGGGCTTAGATTGCGTGCAAGGCTGTCGGTAGTGCTTGTCTTGGCCCGACCATGTCGTTGGTCTTTGTCCCTTGCCGGCCAGCCAAAGTCCTGGTTGATGGATTGGAGCCTTGATCAAGTCCCAATATGTGGAAACTTTCACTGAACTCATGTGGAAAATCTTCGTGCCTGAAGCCATCGTGAGAGCGGTTGCTGTAAGCCTCGAAAGCTGATGATGATTGCGACATTTGTGATTCAGGTGTTGGTACGTGAAGCTTATTTCCCAACGGAGATTCCGCAGCCCTGTTCCCACAATTTCGCATTCAAAGTTCAGACCTGAGGGAAGTGTGTATTGAATCTTCAGGACACGGAGCTCTGTGTGCGCCCGTCGTCAGCTTCAAGGACGAGGCTGCTCCGAGCTTGAGTCGTGCACAAGGAACCGTTGGATAGGCACCGGTGGCCGGCACCGTCAGATTCTACATTCCGGAGAGCGATTTTACTACTCGATTGCCCCTGAGAAATCTAGCCGAATCTGTAACACTGGAGCTGCCCAAAGTCGGTAGCACTGGAAATGTCACCGGCGTGGCATTGCAGATCCCCAAACATTGTGACGTGACTGTACGAGGTTTCAGGTTCGCGATGTTGGTTCGTCGAGCTGTAAAGGAGTTGCCATGATACCATGGAGGAGTTGGATCAAAGATCTCGTCAGGAGAAGGGAGTTCCAGTCGCGTGTGAATTAAAGTGCTGTCGTGATGTGATGGCACGGAGGAGATCAGTGGAGCAACGGCCCTGTCCGCCACTGTCCCCGTGGTGAACAGTGCGCTTTTGCGAGGTTGCAAGGAAACGAAACGTTCTGGATGCAGGGAGAAGGGCGCCGAGAAACGGGAGAAACGGCCGGTTGAGTCGGAACTTACGGACGGTGGAGCTCATAAATGGCAGAACCTTCGTAGAGTCCTCCGGGGTTTACCAAAGGTGAGGCCGAAGAGTTCTCGGAACGAGATGACTCCAGATAGCCAAACGAGATTGGCAAGTCTTTTCGCGATTGCCACGTTTTTGCGTCCATGTGTATTTTCGGCCTGCAGACCGAAAAGTGATTGCTTCCCAAAAATAAAGAGACCTGCCTTTGGTCAGAAGCCCGCTTATTGAGCCAGTAAGCAAGAGGGTGGACCTCTCAAGATCTCGGTCCTCCGAGTAGCCGTGCTATATTTCGAGTGTCTGCTTAGCGGAAGCATGGCAGCCGACCCCCGCCACCGTCAGCCAGTCATCGTGGCTCGAATGCGGATTAGCGGCGGGCAGAAGAGGCGCACGAGGATGGAGTCGTGAGGGGTTGAATAGACCACCTAGCCGCGCCCACCCGCGATGGTCGAACGGCCTCGAGGAAGAACGGAATGGTGAGGTGACATTATAGACGTTCAAATGACAGACCCGACTCCTGTGAGGGTACCAAAGGCGACCCTGGCACGCCTCGAGCGCCACATTGAAGAGAACCGGTGGGTTGCAGTAAAAGAAATGAGGTATTTTGACGACGCGAGAATGAAATGGAACGACAAGTACGAATTCTGTATGCGTATTAGCGGACGTCTTAGTGGGACTCGAGGCTTTTCGAGACAGCTACATGGAGGGCGAAGGTTTGCAAAACAGGCGACAGAGTTGGCACCATGTCGGCTATCTTGGACCCAGTCCCATAGGATCTTGGAGGGGTTCAAAGATTCCACAAAGCCAAGAACAGGCTCGGAGACAACCAAGAGTCTTGGCTTCTGGAGACCCGCGCGCTTTGCAGCGTATTACGACGTGCTTCAAGAGCCAAGAGGGTAACCAAGAATGACTGTCAGCGACTCGCTGGCAGACGCCATCTGCTCTCTGGATGACAGCGCCGTCCAAGTGACTCAGCCGCGCCGTCTATTTTGTTGAAATTCCTTTCTCTGATGAGTTGGACTAAACCCGCGCATCACCGCGCCAGGGTCAGCACTTGGTTCGTGATCTTCGGAAGATGAGATTGCCGCGGCGTTGGTAAGTTCTGACTTGTGGCTGTGTGGCACGTAGGATTGTCACTCTGCTCTCGGTGTTGTGCTCTATGATTCCAGACGCAGTCAGACGGGTGGGACTTGAGCCATGCGATGCCATGCCATGCGATGTCATGGACTCAAGGTCGCCAGGCTCACCGTGCAGGGTCCTGGTATTCCACAACTTGTGGCCGCCTTCTACGAGGCCAAGATCCGCATAGGCCGGCCGAGCTCAGGTTGACCGCAGGACGAAATGACTTGCCCGTGACGGTGTACGATGTGTGGACGTGCAGCACTGCAGAGAACGTGGTGTGCCCTGGCCGTAGACTCGTACGCAGTAGAGGCAGAAGAAACGGTCGGAATTGTGAAAAGTGACGGTTGACGGAAGAAGCTGCGAAGGGCCGGCAAACAGGCCCCTCCCAGCCACTGGCAACCCCACCACTTTCTCTCCTGCCGTCTCCAGGTCCGTTGGTCAGCTGCCTTGGTGCCTTGCGACCTTAGACGCGCATTGCGCCAGGCATCTCCGCAGTCTGCTTGTGTACGTACCGTTATCCTCGAGTGTACGTGCCTCTCAGACTTCTGCCATGCTCCGTCCTCCTCCTCCGCGACCTGCCGTTTTCTTTCCAATTTCCTTGGCCTCGACCCCCTTCGTCTCATGTCCAACCAGGAAGAGGACAACCTTCTTTTCTGCCCCAAGAAATTTGTCCAAGGACCCTTGTCTATCCATTCTGTCGGCCTGCCTTGCGAGAAACCTACTCTCTTCCCCCTTCTGGGTGGCACAGGAAGACGACACACGTTTCCATCTTCATCCCGAAAGATACCCTCCCGCCTTGCGTTCTGCCTCCAAGAGTCAAAGCCACCTACCTACCTTGGATCAAAGGATGCCCTCGACGGTAACGGCAGGGTAACCCTTCAAGACGGCAGCGACATGAACCTCCAAACATGGACCAGGGGCAATGGCACGGTAGGTAGCATCAGCAACACAAACTGAGCATTGGTACATTCTCAATGGGTTGCGTCCGTGATTCCTTTCCTCTATTCGGTCTGTCTATCTCGCTCTCTCCAGAGTGTCTCCATCCTGCTGCACTCATTCATCATGGACTAGATCCAGATGCCATCATGTACCCTGGCCAGGAGACCCAAAGGCACGATCCCCCCTTGCTCCGCCTTGCATTCTGAAAAGGAAGCCTACCTTGTCAGACCCGAACCCCAAGTCTTAGTGCGCCTCCTTCGGGTGTGTGTGTGTGTGCAAGTGTGGTGTGGATAGATGGATCTCTACCCTCACCTTCACACTGAGATGGGTGGCAGGGTTCGGTCGTCCGTCCGTCTCATCCACAACTCTCTTTAGTCTTTTTTCCCCCTTCCTACCAAGCTTTCGAGCAACGAGCAACAGACTTTAATGATATAAAGTCCATCTCCCAGTTCCGTCCCGTCTTCTCAATCTCCCGGCCCGTCTCACAGCATAAACTTTCCTCATCTCTTCGACGATTTCCTTGTTTCCAACTCTCGATTCGAATCACTGCTTTTCAGAAAACATTGTTCATCCATCCTCATCTGTCTCCCAATTTCATATTTAGTAGTACCCGTCACCCACGTTAGCTCTGCATCTCTGTCTCGGTCAAAGAAGCACCACTTCAACCACCCCAACCCCATCGCAGCGCGTTTAAGCGCCGTACCTATTCTCAGCTCAAGGAATTGCTCCACACACCAATCCCGTCCCCCCGGTCTTGTCTCTAAACGGCCCGCCGCATTCCCCATTTCCTGACCGGAGCCGACGCAACCTGCCTGTTTCCCTCCAAGGAAGCGATCTAAGAAAAGAAATCACTCCAATCTCTTATTCCGGCCCTCGTGCGTGTGTCGTGCATATTTTCGGTGTGGTGGCCTGGTTGCTACTGCATATATCTTTTACTCTCCTCCCGCCTACTACTCGCGTTTACACATCTAATCATCCTTCCAACACCCGCGGATCACCACCATCTTCTCCTCCTCCTCCTCCAACAGCCACCCAGTCAACAGCCAACATGCTCGCCAAGACATTCCTGTTGCTGGCCTCCCTGGCTCTCGTCTCCGCCGCCCCGGCCAAGAGACAATCCGGCTGCGTCTCCAAACCCACGGCTCCGACCCTCCCCGTCAACGGCAATGGTATGTAAACCAACAACACCAACTTCAAGCTAAGAAGAAAAGCATCACTAACACCCACACCTCAAGGCGTCGAACTCCCCTCCCCGGCAGCAGACCTGGTCCTCAAGCACATCGCCCTAGGCCACGGCATCCAAAACTACACCTGCACTTCCGTCAACGCAACCGCCATCACCGCAACGGCAACCGGCGCCCTCGCAGGCCTCTACGACGCTCAACCCCTATACCCCGCCACCGGTCCCGCCTCCCTCGCCTCCGTCGACATCTTCAACGGCCTCACCACAAACGCAGTCTGGTCCACCCCTCTCCCCCTCACCTCCGACGGCACCTCCAAATTCGGCGCCTCCGCCACCTCGCCCTTCCCGGCCAAAGCCGACCTCGTCATGCCCGGCATCGCGCCCATGAAGCAGCTCGGCGTCCACTTCTTCGACAACACGGGCGTGCCCACCTTCCAGGTCGGCGAGGACTTGTTCAGGGGCGCAAAGCTCAACGGCACAAAGGCCCCGGCCTCCGCTGACGTCGGCCCGGAGAAGACTGGCTCCGTCGACTGGCTTTTGCTTGGTGACAAGGGCGGCAGCAAGGGTGTAACTGCCGTCTACCGCGTCGTCACCGCCGGCGGCGTCGCGCACCAGTGTACCACCCCCGGTGCCACCGACAGCGTTCCGTACGCGGCGTACTACTGGTTCTACGGTCCCAAGGCATGAAAAGAGAGCCTTGAATCTCTCACTGGGATGACTCTCCAGGACGAGTCTGGCGTTTAAAAAACTAAATCGGGGTTACAACGGCGTTCAACGGTTCTCGGATACCGAGGATTCTTTTTCACAGAACCCGGAACAAACTTTTCTTCTTCATCATTCACTCACCAAAATCATATTTGGATTATATACCCCAGCACGGACGGATCACGGGTTCGGGTACACTTAAGACATAATGTGGCTATTTACTTACTCCACTCGAGGAGGGAAAGCATCGCAGATAGATGTTGGGGCTTCATATGCTGTCACTCTCACTTTTTATTTCAACTGTATCTACTTTGGCGTTTGACGGTATATAGTCTCATCGGGGGCAAACAAACTACTTATTTACATCTCACACCTCTCTGGTTACGAATCGTATTGTGCAGTGACAGCCATTTGGACTCCGACCCGCTCGCTCTGCGTTATTGCTTCCTATCATGATCATGACGTAAACTTGCTTGACGATAGCATGCTGTCAACTTGTCAAGAGTCCAGGACATATCAGCAGAACCTGAGAAAAGCCCGCCTGATATTCTCAACTGAAGCTTGCATGAGTATGCCGCCATCTAGGCCACCAGTGCACCGATCCACATAACCGAGATGAGTAGAAGCGTTCAGTCCCTGCGGACACATCACACACGAACAGAGATTAAGAACCGACAAGTAGCCGCCCAAGGGACGATAGCACTACAAGCGCGACATCGCATGATAGGGAATTAAGTAAATTTGGGGGCTGCTGTCATCTTTGTCGTGTTCATTCAACCCCTCGGGCGATCCAGTCCCCCAGTGTTTCGACTTTGTCCTCCTCTTTTCTCTTCCTTCTCTCCTCTCCTCCAGATGGAAGAGCGGCCGTCATCAAGATCAATCCCACCGTTTTCTAACGCTGATCTCTCTCCTCCTCCCCACCTGACGTGTAAAATCGCGGAAAGACATCACATCCAAAACAAAATTCTGAAATTGCCCGCCAGAGTCTGCAAACCAAACACCGATTTTGCTAGTCGTTCATGCGCGATTCCGCGCAGCGCACCAATCCATGAAGAACTTTCAACGGCTTTATCTCCGGTGATCGAGGCCGCCAGCAAGGTCCGCCTCCAGGCCGCCTCCTTGGCCGCCGTACTCCTGAGGCCGAGGGTCCGAAGAGCTCCATCCCTGGTTGCCTCCGGTGGGAATTGGCACTTGGCCGCCACCCTGCTGTCCAGCAGCCTGCGTGCCGGCCTGGGTAGCTCCGGGGACGGTGCGAACCAACTGGCGGAAACGGTAGACCTCATCCAGGATCATCTTACGCATGTCGCCAACATCTTCAACGACCTCAAAGTCGAAGTTGAATGTCGTGGGGCAGTCGGGCTCGTCGGAAGCATCATGCCAGATGTGCAGGTAGGGGTGCTCAAGAGCTTGCTCGACGCTGATACGGCTCGAGGGGTCAAAGGCAAGCATGCGATCGAGGAGGTCGAGGGCGTCAGGGTTGGCCTGAGGGAACAGGCTGGGGAAGGTTTTCTTAGGCATGAAAGGAAGGTTGCGGACGTATTCCTGGGCGCGGGGCGAGCCGATGCGGGACAAAGTCTCTTCGTTGGGGGTTCCGAGAATGTGCAGGATTTGATTCAGCTGGTCCACGTAGTCACGACCCTTGAAGAAGGGACGGCCTCCGAGAAGCTCGGCCAAAATGCAGCCAACGGACCAAACATCAACTATCGCGTGGTTAGCATCTCACTCAAATGCAGTTATGCAACGCCTTCTGGGATACGTACTAGCTTTGGTGTAGCTTTGGAAGCTCAGCATGATCTCGGGAGCACGGTACCATCTGGTAGCAACGTATTCCGTCATGTAACCAGCATTCTCCTCAGGATCGACGGAGAAGCCACGCGCCAGACCGAAATCGCAAATCTTGAGCTCGCAATCGGCGTTGACGAGCAGGTTACCGGGCTTCAGATCACGGTGCAGGACGTTGGCGGAGTGGATGTACTTGAGACCACAGAGGATCTGGTAGATGAAGGACTGGAAATGGGCGTCGGTCAGCGGCTGGCCTGATCGGATGATGGCTGCCAAATCGCATTCCATGAGCTCTGTAGCAGAACAAAAGAGTTAGCACAGCTGATTCGACCGGGGCGGCGGATGCACGCGATAGAAAGCGTACCCTCGTAGAGATATGTCTCGTTGAAGTTATCGGGTCGGGGGATGTCCATATCGTAGAGGCAGGTAATCTGTCAAAGCGGGCAAGTCAGCATCATTTTCTGGCGTGGGCGGTGGTGCAGCCGCGTGGCGATGAGGCTGCGCGGGGTTCTTGGGACAGCTTCGAGAGCGGGCATAGGGGAAGACTCACGTTGCGGTGTCCCCTGAAGTGCTGGAGCAGCTTGATTTCGCGCAAGGCGCGCTTGGCCAGGATCTTCTTGCTGAACACATTTGTGACCTTCTTGATGGCGACGCCCTCCTGGGTCTGGTTGTTCACGGCGGCGCTGTGTGAGGGGAGTATTCGTCAGCTTCTTGGCCAAATGGCGGGGCAGCGGTGGTGGCAGCAGCATCAGCATCAGCGCCAGCAGCGCAGACAGCAGCGACAGCCGATGGGATGAGGGGAAGAGCAGGTTAAAGGTCGCACGCACCAGACAATGCCGTAAGCTCCCTGACCGAGCTCCTTGGTTACGGTGTATCGCTCGTCGACGATGAAGTCCTGGTTGAAGACCTTGAAGACCTTGCGTCCTTGCAAATCAGCCATGTTTGCGAGGTTTGTGTGCTGTTCGTTTGGGGGAGGTTTTCGAGTTGGTGTTGGGGTTGGAGCTGTTGTTTTTTCGAGCTTGGAGGATTGGCGTGTCGGGCTTGTCGAGAAATCGAGGGGTATCTTTGGCGAGTCAATCGAGGCAAAGGTGGGGAAGCAAGCAAGGAATGCGATGCGATGCGACAGTTGCGGAACAGACAGGGTAGCGGGATCAACCGAAAAGAACGGCTCGTCCAAGCAGTGACAACAGCAGCAGCAGTGACAACGCTCGACGCGAGTGGGCGAGGGGATAGCAGGCTGTATTATAAAGGTAGGCAGAGCAGCGTCTGTTGTTTTCTTCGGAATCTTTCCTCGGTGAAATATGCTGGATGACAATGCGGTGTCGCCGGAACAATTCTCGTCTTTGTCCCGCAGTGGAGGGGTGAGTTGGGATGAGATGTGAAAGGAAGAAAGACGGGAGGAGAGGAAGTGAGCAGAGGGAGGAAGGTCCAAAGATATTGTGCGATTCCTCAGGTACCTAAGGTACGGTAGGTAAGGAAAGTAAGGCCAGGTTAGTTAATGGGCAGGAGCAAGAGATGAAGTAGAGGTACCACACCACAAAGTGTACCTTTCACCTTACGTCTTAGGATAGGACGACGGGGAAATGGCCTTGAGGGGAATTGGGGAGGGGATGATGGGACTGGACAGGATCAAATGGGATGGCCAGACCGGGAGACAGCGCCTTATGGGATGGAGCATTCACAGTTTGAGGCAAGAAAAGGCGATAAAATGGTCAAAGGCACGAGCCGAGGGGGAGGGTTCCATTTGGGAGGGACTGTCATGGACCTGACATTTGGATAGTGGACTTAAATGGACCTGACCTTCTGGGTCCTTGAACAGGGACAGAAAGCAACAAGGAAAAGGCAGATGGAAAGGGGGGGGCAAGGCAAGCAAGCAGCTGTATTGGCACACTCCATTTCATTGAAGACAAGTGGGATCTGTGGGCTGGCTTGACTTGAGGATTGTGACTGGACATTGGATGCTTGGGTCCTGACACCTGGAGATGCTGAGACTTGGCCCAAGGCTGAGTGCGGTGAAGTATTGGTAGACTACCTACGAATACCTAGTACCTTGGATGATAAGTGTGTGGATGTATCCGTACTTCTTCTTGGTACCTTGTTCAGATTGATGGTAGGATATTAGCAGGAGAATGAATGGAAGAGAGGGGTGAGAGGGGTATGGGTACTGCGTAGTGGGCTGAAGCCCCCCCCCCCCCCCCATCCCGGGCTCTTGTGTCTCTGCCTTACGAGGAAGCCCCGACCACGTCGCAGCACTCAAGGTACTGGTGCTACGGTAGTACCTGGTGCCTAGCTACCTTACTTGAGTAAAGTATCCGTAGTTAGTCGGCTGTCTTGAATCCAGTCTAACCAATATCAAGCAAATGGATACATCAAGAGCTCAAGATCTTGAGCTTCCTGCGTGGGAACATGGAAAGACTGCAAGGCAAGGTACAAGGTACAAGCTGCTGCTGACGTTAGGCCGGAAGCGACTTGGCGTGAAGGGACGTGTGGACCCACACTACGATCCCCAGTCCCGCACTTGATTTGCTGGCTGGGTCTTTGTGAGGCCTCTCATTGGCTCCATCCTCAGATGAAAGGCTCCATATACCTCGGGCCAGTAACCGCTGAGCATCGTGACTGGACTTTTGGAGATGCAGCTTTTCGCAACCGCGCGACAAATCATCGCCATGGATCGTACAGACCACCCTCACTCGAATCCTCGGTTGAGAATTGAATATGGGTCCAAGGCTGGCCTGGCGGCTTTTTACACGAGCAGAAACGACCTCATTTTCGCAGATATATGCAGCGTGAGTACCTGCACCAATGACCGGCTCTAACACATCAATCAAGATTCTGCAATGGGGAAGAGAGTTTGGGATACGAATACTGCAATTTCTTTGCTTGATGCCTGGATGCTGCATCCCAACACAAGAGGAACAAAATTTGGTCTTTGCAATGCAGTGGCAGCTCAGCGCCGGCTGAAGAAGAAACCCCAGGACTTTGGACCTTTAAAGTGAGACACTTTTGACTGTCAGACCTTCGTCCTGGCCCGCATTTGGCCCAGATGTGAGCACCGTCAAAACTTTGAACTGAAGGCCGATTCAGCCGCGCCTCATCCACAATCATATAGGTCGGAACGAGACGTACCAAGCAACTGCACCCAAGGCAGGTTGCTGAAAATGCGAGCTTTAGGCTACCCCTCTCTTCCATGGTCAAAATGCACCATTGCATTATCATGTAAGCTTAGAGGCGTCAGCGTCAGACACATTAAAGATTCCTCATTCGCAGGATCCCGAAATATCGCACATCATCCAACATCACAGCCCTCGAGGGATCTAACGTAAGCAGCTCGTCTACCGTCTTTTGCGCAGTCATCCTCGACGGCGTAGGTAAGCTACCTCCCGTTATCAGGCAGCACTACCATAGCAACCCAGGTACATCGATGTGTACTGGACAAATAGGGCTGAAGGATCTCTGATCCATACCACGAACATCTGCTCAGACAGTGCTGGTTTCCAAATATTTCTTTCCCTTGGGCCACCTGGTGCTCTGCCATCTTCGTATGCGATGCCAAGGCTCAAGTGCCTAGCTGCTGCCGCCGCCAATAACGCTAGCTTGCGCGTAGCCGACATCTCGAATCCCATTTCGCTTAGGCACCTCGACCCCTCGAGCTCTCTTCAACGGCGTCTACGGCTCCATCCTCATCTGGCCGTCTTGCCGTTGTCCTGCACTTGGGACCTACATTGGCTGGCAACTGCATGGAATCTAATCTTCTATATGCATCTTGTAGCTGTGGAATCAATCAAACCAAAGACACGCTTAAATGCTCCTCTTTTCTCTGCCTTTCCTTCTCTAATAATGCAGCATGATCAATCGGGCAGCGCGGCAAGCTGTTCCCAATGGCCTACCCATCCCTCTTGCCCCTGTCCTGGCGCCTTGTCGTGGACAAGATGATCGTCAACGACAAACCCATATTTGGCACCCAGCCAGTCAGATCTCTGCTGCAACGCGTGACGCCGCTCCCAAGTCGTGTTTCGCGGCGCGTCGCCGGCCCTTTATCCTCATCCATCTGGCTCCAGTGCTGTCTCCGCCGCGGTCGCAAACCCGCGATCCTTCTATGCTTTAGGGTCGACATTGGGGAAGACGTGCTTTAAAAAGTTGGTCGAGAACCGCGTGCACTGCTCATAGGCCTTTGCGAAGCCCTCGTCGCCACCGTAGTAAGGGTCGTTGACCACCTCCGACCTCGGTCCTCCTGAAAATTCGCCAAATAACATCACCTTGGCCTTTGAATCGGTGTGGCCTCGTTGTTGTAGGTTTTGGAGGTCTCGTAGGTTGGATCGGTCCATAGCGAAGACGTAGTCGAACTTGTTAAAGTCTGAGGGCGACACCTAAACATTGTGAAAGCGTGACGGTCAGCAAGTCTGTTCTCTCTTCAGACCCGCTCGGGCGCACCCTGTGAGAGAGGGAGCACCATCGTACCTTGCGACCAGCGTGGTAGTAATCCGTTATGCCGTGGTCTTCGAGCGTTGCCATAGTTCTGTCATCTGGAGGATCGCCGACATGGTAGGCCGCTATTGTTGCGCAGAAAGACCGCGTCAGCTTTGCTTTGCGCACGAGAAGTGGTAGAGGAATTGGGTTCATCATGACGTATCCGCCATAATTCGTACCTGTGCCGCAAGAATCCACCTTTGAGATGAGGCCCTTGTACTGAGGCTTTTGCGCAAAGTTGCGAAACACGCCTTCTGCCATTGTCGAGCGGCAAATGTTGCCGAGGCAGACAAATAGGACTGATACCGGTTGTTCCGTCATGATTTCCCTGTAGTTGTCCAGGGGCAGTGTGATGTGAAAGAGAGTGGAAGTTGTCGCGCCTTTAGCCAAGGCGGACTTTGTTCAGGTCCGACTGCCCCGCGACCGCCAATGTGGGATGGAGGGGCACTGGTGTACCGTGTCTGAGTAATCAGACCTCGCACGGCAGGCACTGTAGGTGGGTCCGCCATTTCGTCACCGACTTCTTCGCGGAGCCAGCGATTCCGTCTTATCATCAACCACCTCTCCAATCCCGACTTACATATACATCGCTCGCTACCAGACTTCGCATGCTTTGCTATTCGTCTCTAACCCAACTTAACTTTGCACTTGTCTGCAAGTAAGACTGAAAGAGTCTGGCAGCTCGCCGTCACCCAACTTTATGCTTTCTAAACCCCAGTACGAGAGAATACGATGTTACCCACGCGAAGCTGGGCTAGAGTCGTGGCACCACTGAGAAAGGTTTTCTCATATCACAGATTGAAGTGGTTTTGTGGCTCGACAGCTATGCCGAGGAAACAAAGTCGGGATGGCTCCAATTCGAGAGCCGAACTTTGCAGTCTACGGTCAAACCAGCAACAAGGCAGGCACCCGCTTCGGCCGTGCACCCGTCTCAGTTATTGAGCTCGAATTATCGTTCAGCATGCGTGGCTGCAATCAACTATGAAAACGGTGACCACCTCAAGTGGACGTCGAGAATAGAGGTGAACCTCCACGGCCGCTGTGAGGGCGGCTTGCGAGGAACGAATCGACATCCCACGCGGTAACGGCTTCGGATTCGATACCTCATCTCGCCGCCAATCTTCTGCCCGGCACTCCGTTTGCATTCCTATGCTCTACAATCGCTGAGCAACCCATTGGGTCGGGCACCTGCCAAGCTCACGATTTCAAACTGCTGGGTACTCGGATTGGGGCAAGATGGTAACTGGAACGGGAGTGTATGGAGCAACGATCAGCTTGAGACTGTCGCTACGGTTTGACATTTGCCAATCCTCCTGAGCATGAGGAGTCTCGAGGCCCGGAACAACCAATTGCTTGCCCATCTAGCATCATATCTCTGAGTAACGCTTTTCCTACAAGCGCACGACAACGTGAGAGAATCCTTGTGGCGCCTCCCATTCGCCACCAGGATGAAGGCTTTTCCCAGCTGAAGGTCAAATGGCATTCTATCAGGAGAAGAAACTGCTCAAGGCAGACACTGCTTAGGCAAACACGATGAAGCTAGCGGCTCACAATGCGCGAATGTCCGCTAGAGGTAGACGCTCCACGTTGGTCGATTGGTGGATAAGAGTGTGCAATCAGAGTCTGCGAGGCTAATGAAAAGGATGAGGAAACCAATTTCGCGTGGCCAATAGACCCGGAACGCACGGCCTCGGCCATCCGGTTGATAGCTACGCCTCCGAAAACACCACGTCGGTTGTTCTTCACGTCTGATCATGCTTGACTCATGATCCCTCAATCTTACGTTTGGGGTCGATTACATTTCTCTCCACGTAAGGCCGCTGGCTCGATAGCTGAAAAGTGCGACTGGACGAGATAACTCGCAGAGACTGGCAAGCATTCGTCCGATATTCTGGTCGAGGCACGGGAGGGCACGGGAACACAGGCCACACACCATGCGAGAAGCGTCGGACGGCTAATGCAGGTGTTTCTCAGTGCATTCCCTGCACCCACGAATGGAGCACTTCGATTGGCCAAGCGTCTGATCTTCCTCTTTCCGACCTGCAGGTGACAGGGGCCTGCGGGAAGCTTAGTTGATGCCGGATGAGCTTAACCAACTTCCCCTGAGCCTGCATTCCTCAGAGCGAAGACCCAGGCAACTGGTCGTCAACGTCATGTATCTGAGACCTTGAGGGCGCATTCGTCGGGAAAGATGAACAGCTACTCGGAAAAAGTCCAGACTCCAGCGATTTCACAAGAGAGCATCTCAAACCTCAAGCTGTTCAGCTCCTTCAGCCTCCAGGGCCCTCGCATGCGCTTCGGTTTCCGCGCGCAGACGTTTGCGGAAGATCGACCACAGCTCGGAACCGGAGGATGGAGGATTGATGCTACCGACTGACCCAGAATCCCCTCTAGCCGCCTTTGTTCACGGTCAGAGGGAAGACTAGCACCTGCGCCACGACTACTAGACAACACTGCAAAACGAGCCAGTCCGAGCGGTGCATTTCGTGAAAGCTCCAGCGGCTTCACGCCAAGTGAGCTGTGGCGGCCGATCATCTCTAGACTGACAGTAGACGTTCTGCCACAGAACGGATGACAAGGCTCGAGTGAGCAGCTGTCTGAGGGGTTTTGGCCCGCTCGGTTGAATCCCTCACCAATAATTCCCATCACTGTCCCATAATCCCCATCCGTCGTCTTGCCTGATCCGGGGTGCGAGACAGCTACGGCGCGCCGGCGCAGACCGCGACTTGGCTACGTTTGGAGCTCTCGGCGGTTTACCTCTATGAGCTTGTGCCATTCCGGCGACCGGTTGCTGTTGATGCCACAGTCTTGGCGTCTCGTTCGATGCTCTTTATAAGACCACTTCGTCCTCTCTCGCGATCGGTCCGCTACTTTATTCTACTTTGCCTTTGCTCCTACACGCCTTAGCAGCTACTTCATCACACCTCGACATCCCGAATTTACTTCGATTCAACCTCGGCCCCGAACCATCACAGCCAACCGCCAAGATGAAGTACACCATTGTCGTATCTCTCCTTGCCGCCCTTGTGGCCGCCGAGACCATCGATCAGCTCGTTGCCGAGATTCCCACTTGCGCTGTCACTTGCATCCGTGACGGTGCCCAGTCTGTCAATTGCGATATCACAGACTTTGCCTGCTCTTGCGGAAAGGTCGAACAGCTTACAGCCAAGGTCGTGCCCTGCCTTGCTTCCTCCGGCTGCAGCTCGACAGATCAAGCCAGTATGTGATCCCACAAAGCATGACAAAGACATTCAGGTTTTTGAACAACAGAGCTGACACATCTCCAGCGGTACTTCAGCTCGCCTCTCAGATCTGCGCCCAGGTCGCCGCAGGAGGCACATCTTCTGGCACCGCCTCTGCTGGCTCCGTCACCGCTGCCGCGACTACGGCTTCCGGCACATCAACCTCCTCCCGCAGCGGCACCGCAACAGGAGCTGCCGTCACCACTACAACGTCACCAGCCGCCGCTGGTCGGGCTCAGGTTGCTGGCTGGGCTGGAGCCATCGCCGCGGCCGCTGCGTTCGCTCTCTAAATTCACCTTTCTCACCTACCAGTTGTGGCTTTGATTCAAACAACGTCTTTACTTCAACCCTTGTAGTTGACATACCCAATGCAAGAGGAAAGATTGCGGATTGCGGAGTTTAGCGGGAAAAAGAGAAATAGCCAGCACACCTGACGATGGAAGTCTTGATGTAGTTGTACGCGCATGCATATCTAGTTCTATCAGCTGATTAATGGCAATGTAAACCTGGAGAAACATTGATATCCCAGATTGAATCATCTACGATTCCGTCTTTGCCCCCGTCTCTATCATCATCTAATGTTAATACCGTCTAAGTCTATTGGGTATCACGAATCCCACCATCTCCTCTCGTCTTATCCAAGTCCGAATTTGCCCAAGGCACTTCCGTCACCGCCATCCGCACCGTCCAGCCATCCATGCAGGTCATCCATGGCAGCAAACTGCGCAGCATACCTCATCCCCTCGCGCCGCCTCTTCTCAACCATCTTCCAGTCCCACGCGCCGTCGTCCGCGACATCGCTCAGATCAACACTCTCGTCCCCGACACCGTTCTCGCCGCCCTGCCATCCGCCCTCTGTCGGCCTGTGCGGCAGCAGCTCGCTCGCCTCGAGAGCGACGGCCGGGTGCACCGTCAACCGCCCAATCTTGAAGACGTACTTGCTCACGCCCGTGGCGTAAATCTTCTTCTCCCAGTCCGCGCTGTTGCTGCTCGCGTCGCCGCTGGTGTTCCTCCGGACCCGCGCGGTGCCGAATTTCGGATCGAGCCACTCCGTCGGCCGCGCGGTGCCCTTGGGGACAAAGTGCGTGACGATGTACAGCCACTTGCGGTCCCACGAGAGGATGCGGGACCACATCTCGTAGGGTGCGTAGGCCGTGATCTCGCGGCGGAAGGAGCAGTGTACGGCGCCGAGCATGATGCCGAGCGGGCCGCGGGCGGGTTTTGAGGTTTTGGGGTCGAGGACGAGTTTTGTTGTCGCGTTGTGGGTGAGTTGGCGGAAGCCGGGGCGGAGGAGGTAGGTGCAGAGGTGGGTGCGGGAGACGTCGAGGTCGGAGAAGTAGGTTGAGTTGGACTTGTGGATGTTGTAGTCTATCTCGGTGATGGGGGCGTGGGATTGGGAGATCATGGGGCGGAAGAGGGAGCGCGGGCCGAGGCGGGGGGATTTGCGGATGAAGAGGTGGTAGATTATTGCGTGCCATACCCGGTACTGTTTGTGAAGGTGTTAGTCTTTTGGCTGTTCTTGTCTTCTGTCTGTAGACACGAGAGAGGAGGTTTAACATACGGTCCAGACAAAGGGCATGTTCTTGAGGTTCAGCAGGGCAAAGATGAGCATGAGTATGCGGCTGAATTTGCCCGGGCCGGTGAAGAAGCTGGCGAGGACGATGCGCCAGTGAATCTTGTAGGCGGCGTACGCCAGACCGCTGGCGCCGGCGAGGCGGATGAGGCGGACGACGCGGACGGGGACGCGATCGAAGTCAGCCTCGGTGCGCGAGGCCTTTGCGATTGCGGACGCCATCTTGTGTATCTGGTTTGCTGGCGTTGTCTTCTCCTTGAGTGACTGAGACCTTCAGGAAGCGGACGTCTTCTTATCCGCGACGGCCGGTGCTTCCCGTCGCCGTCTGGTCGGAGAAGAAGACGGTGAAGATGGGAATATGCGCTGGCGGAGTGCGCCGAGGAGGAGGACGACGAGGACGAAGGCCCAGAGGGGGAGGGAACGGAGGTGGCACCAGAGGGTGGTTGAGCATTGGGTGAGGAGAGAGGTCGCCATGGGTTGGTGATGGGATTTAAATTTCGAAAGGAAATGTAAAGAACTCCGTATGGATTGCGCGCTTGTCTACCGGGTCCACGGAGCTCGTTTTGCGGGCCTCGCACCCACCCCCCGGTCGCTTTGGTTGGGATCGTTTGTTGGTGTTGTTGGGGTCGGAGCGCGAGCGCAAATTATCGTCGATTGGCAGCGATAAGTGACGGAGGACCCCCACTCCCCAAACGGGGTTCGGTGTTTTTTTCTTAGTGCCAGCATGCCTGTTTGCCCTGGCGTCACAGCGTGGGATGCGTGCTGCACTGTCATGGAAAGTCTGGGCAAAGCTGCTGGACCTCGGCTCAGCCTTTTAGGTTGTTTGTCACCCCCTGAAAAGTTCGATTTCGTGAAATTTCTTCTAGAGCCAAGAGAGAAGCCTGACTGTAGTCGGCCTCGGTCGAATCAACAAGGTTTGTGCCATCGGAGAGTCGGGCTGAATTGGCATTTGATTGCTGACTCGGATCCCTCGGTATTTGAAGCTTCTTCACGCTCAATATCTACAATTTCCGAATGTTTGGAATTTGTCCACTATGGTAGAGTAGCCAAGCTATCATGCCGTTGTCAAAATTCAAAGCGAACATAATCCCGTCTGTGAAGGCAAACGACTTTACGGCACAATTCTTGGCTACTTTCTCCCATTCTATTCAAAGAGTGTCTTGCTTCTCACTCCACTTGAAGGTGAGGATTTGTCGGCTCCGAAATTGCAAGACCCGGCCGGGACATGTGGGGCACCTGTCGGCGTCTTTGATGTCGATATTGCTGGACCCATTTCCGGCCTTGCGATCTTATACGTTGCCCCATCCTGCCTATCTATGCTAGACGCCTAAACATGACGAGAGCAAGTCGCATAACATTTTTTTTAAAATAAAAAAAATAAATAAAAAAAAGACACCAATTCGGATACTGGGATCTATATTTCCATAGCCTTTCTGCGAGGAAAAACAAATAAAGGTATGTAAGTATGTGATGCGCTTCGGCCCTCAAGTGATTAGGACACCGGCATAGGTTTGGAGACTGCGAAGTAAATTCACTATGTAATTACATTCCATCACGCCGATCACGATTTAATCTTTCTTTCCATGTCGCAGCACTGATGTGGCAATGTCCGAAGCCATCAGCTCCGCAAGATGCGGGAGCTCCAACGAATCGGACTTCTTCCTTCACTGCAATTTAAGCTATCAGATGGGTGCAGAAAAGAGCTATAGAAGCCTGACAACCAGGCTGTATGGCCTCCCGCAAGGTATGATGGCCGCCTCATGGGCATGTACAGCAGAGTCTGTGAGCTTTTCTGAACTGTGAATGCTCTTATTGATCACAGAATCTAGGGTCTGGAACTTCGCATGCTTCACCAACATATAACACCGCCACGTCAAGCTCTCTAGATCGCTAGTCTGAGCGTGCCCAGGGGCAAAGATGTGCACTAATATGTGGATGTTATCAAGTTGATGACCTGGGTTGGTTATCGCAAATCCAACACCATGATCTAACTTGAAGCTCAAAGTCAACAGCACCACTAAGAGGGTTTTGAGGCAAGTGATGTGAACTTGAAGTCTGTCTGGAAATCTAGAGTTCAAAAATTTCAACAATCATGTAGGATCTCATGGTATCTGGTCGTTGCAACATCGATTTTGATAATTGTACGATACCAATGAAGGCCAAGGGTCGATTTGAATGAATTAAGGACTAGCAGGAACTATTCCTAGGACATCTCGCAGGCTCGTCCCAACAACTTGTATGCCAGACTGACCCCTTGCCCGCCTGTCAGAACAATCTCATTCTCTCTCTCGACCTATCATCATCCTTAACTTAGGCAAAGCCAGTAGCAATAACCCAGCTCACGTCCGCGTTGAAGGAAGTAGCAGAGTCAAAAGTGTGAACACCGCCGTTCCTCGCAGCGTATCCCAGGTTGTTGTAGTGACGGAAGTAGGTGGTAGGGTAGCTCCACGCACGGAACGAGCTGCCAGTACCGCTGATACCAGACTGCGTGCAGAAGGTAGCATCCTCCTTGAATTGCTTGGTGCCGTCGTTGGCGTTGACGGCCAGCTCAAAGTTGTAGTGGCGGATAAAGCTGCCCGGCGTGTCCTTGGACTCGAACGAGTAGCACCCGCTGTTGCCGAGACCGGTGCGGACGGTCCAGCTGGCCTGCTGCTTCAGGGCCGTGGTGCTGGACGAGGTGACGACCTGGGTGTTGACGGTCGAGCCGGTGTGCGCGAGGTAGCGGTCGGTGTAGCCGGAGGTCGTGGCGCGCAGGGAGATGGAGTTGCCGACGGTGAGGGCGGTGCCGCTGTTCAGGGAAGTGGTGGCGTACTTTGCCGCGACAATGTTGGCCTGGACAGAGTTCTCCGTCGCGTCGGAGGGGTAGCCCGAGGTCATGACGCCCTCGTAAAAGGTGCCCTGGGCGCTGACGCTGTTGTCGCCGCCGATGCCGAGGATGATGGCGCCCTCCTTGCTCATGGGGTTGTAGCCCGACGCGTTAGGCCGCACGCCACTGTAGTACGTGGTCAAGCCTCCCGAGGCGGCGTTGGCGCCGCGGAGGGCCCAGAGGTTGGGACCGCCCTTGACGACGGCGGTGAAGAAGCGGTCCGTGATGGACGGGTCGCCCGCGTTGTTCTTGGGGTTGACGCCGGAGAAGAGGCCGTTCTCGAGATCCGCCATCAACCAGGGTCCGCTGCCGGCACCAGTGCCCCAGCCGGTGCTGTCGCCAAAGTAGATGGCTTCCATGTGGCCGTTGCCCGTGTCGGTGCTGCTGGTCTCGGCGTTGCCGTAGTCGAAGCAGCAGCCGCCGTTGTAGTGAGTTCCGTCGAGGACGGCGTACATGCCCTCGGACACGTCGCCGATGGCGGTGCCGACGGCGGCGTTGTTGCGGTAGCCGGTGCCGGGGGAGATGAAGACGCCGTAGGCCTTTTGGCCGTTGAGAGTGACGGGGGCGCCGATGGCACTGGCGAGGTTGTCGTTCCCGTTGACGTCGGGGCCGCTGAAGGCGCCGCCGGGGGCTTGGGTCAGGTGGTTGCCCTTGCCGGACTGGTCGTAGATGACCGAGATGAGGCAGGTCGTTCCGGAGCAGAAGGTGTCCTGAGCGGCCGCGTTGGCGACGCCGCCGGCGGAGAGGGGCGCAATGTTGCTCGTGGCACCGTCGGAGCCGCGCTTCACCTGATAGAGGGAGCCGGTGTAGGCGCTGTAGAGGGCGCGGGTGGTGCTGTGGGCGGCGATGCAGGGGTTGCCGCCGGAGGCGTAGATGTCACAGGGACCGGCGGAGACGAGGGAGCCTGTGGCCACGAGGGCGAGGCCGAGGGCGTAGCCGCGCTCGCGGATTGGCTTGGACAACATGGCGAAGAAGGAGGGACGACCTTGGATTTGCTGACGGAGAACGGGAGGGGAGTTGTCACTGACGAGGGGAATGCCTGTGAGATCCTGGGGAGACAACTCTCATGATCCGACGACTCGGGGTCATCGTGTGTCTTTTAAACACCGTGAGGTGCTTCACGATGGCACGTTCCTTGTGATCCATCTTCATCTCATTTCGTTGACAATGTCTGTGATATTGGATGAAGGGTCGCACGAGAACCCCAAGCGTCAAGAATTCCCTCCAATGAGCAGAGAGCGCATGTCAAATGCCGCGCTATTACGACCTTCCGAACTGGTGTTATACGTGCGCTTCGAGTCGTAGTGGGATTCGATGGCATGCGTTTGGGTCGTTTCTCCGATGAAGACTCTGGTGCTGGCGGGCAGCGGGTAGGGTGGCCAGATTGGTTCTAGAGTGCGGGGGAAGAGTGCGGATGACCGGCACTGGAGAGTGGTACGTCTGGAAATGAAGCGATGGACCGATGGAGAGGCATATGGTGCGGCTGTCCGGTAAAGGTCAGAGCGACTTCTCCCACGTCCTGCGCGGTATACGTCAGGGGAGGGGGCTTGATGGAATCGTGGTATAATCGGAGCTAGTAAAGGTAAGCATTTGCCCAGTCACCTTAGTTGCGGAACATCAACAACCTCCCCGGAACGTTCGACCTGCTTTAGTCTCTGATCTTGGCTTTTGCTTGGCTGTTGCGTCCCGCTCCGCGTCCTCCAAACGCCCCTCGGCATCAGGTACCAAGCCCTCAACTGCCATTCATCTTCGCGGTAGTCGTTTTGAAGGTCCAGATGTCATCCATGGCCCTGGTCTCCCCATCATGTTGCCAAGTTGATGCCAAGTTGTTGCCAAGTGAGTAGGCCAATGTGCCCCAGAAACTCGTCAAGTCTTGGCTTTGGGGAAAGAAGAAAGGCCGCGCGGACAAACCCCAGAACCCCAGATGCGACCCCAGACTCGGAGACAGGGGTGGAAAAAGACAAGACGAACCATTTTACCCCGCCGTCGGCCCGTATTCTGGGCAGGGGTTAGGTTCACGTGAGCTCCCTCCCTTGTATGTTTAGCTCACGCTACCTGACGTGTCTAACCTGGAAGCATCTGAAAGTTGGAGCGTTTATTTCACGAACCGAGGAACCCATCGGTGTTTCCAGCGTCCCCTTGACGCACCAAAGAGGCTTATTAATAAGCGCTTTCCTGGAGAAGCGCAACGGTTCCAAGCGAGCCAACGAACGATCAGTTTTTTGCGACTTGGAGTGACAGATCATGAAGCTATTGACCTTCCTTGCGTCAACGGCTTTCTCGGTAGGATTGATGGATGGTTTCTAGTAGGTAGTGGAGAAGGATCACTTAGACTGATCCCCATGCCCACGTCCCGGCGCCATGGGGCGAATGCCGAGGGGCTCTTTACCCCGCGTCCGTTAAGCTATCCAATAACCTCACATCGCAACTTTGATCACTAGACTACTTAGCCGCTACTGTTCCCATGTCTCACCATTGAGCAGCATCATTCAGAATTCTTGCTGCCTAGTGACAAATTGGCAATCGCAGAGAGCAATGCAAACGTTTAGATTCAAGCGTGAGATCGGCAAGAGAAGCACGACGGAATATGATGGGACGAGGCCAGTGATGCCATGCGCTGAGCTATGCCTGCGCTGATCTCCCGTCTGAATGTTCTTGGCAGGAGCCGAGCCAATCATAGATGCATTGAGAAGACTTCGACAGCTGAAATCCAGCAAAGCGTTGGCGAGACCACCCCTTCGACAAGTTTACTGAACTAGGGACCCGGGAAGGATCGAAAAGATCCGTTTGAATATGCGCTCCATCCCAAGTCTGTAGCATTGACATCCGCAGTGGGTAAAGGATGCAGGTTGAATCAGAGTATCATTGAACAACCAGTTACCAGGAACACGTACCGCCCCGAGGACAGGTTCTAGTGTCGCTTAGCAGACATTGAAGTCACAGAAGATTTCCTTTAATGATCTAGGTTCTATCATATTCTTTGGGCCAGACCTCTCGATGCCTTGGGGTAAAGCTACTGAAACATGCTGCTCTTGACAACAGTTCATGCCCTTACCCGCCTCTACGGATGCTCTCTATTGGTTTATCGCCCCTGACCCTTGACCCTTGACTCCATATCTCAGAACGTAGTCCAGCCCTGAGGTCTCTTCGCCCGTGCCTCTCCGTACCTCAACCAAAACGCCGCCGACTCCACTGAAGCCATCCAACACAGGGCCGTCAACATCTGTCTCCTCCGTCCTATCCTCCAGCTCTCATTCTGGAAAAGCCAGCGCTCGATCAGGCAACCAACGCCTTGCACCATGAACACAGTCCACAGGCCCACAGCCTGTACCCACGCATACTCGTCCAGTGTCAAGACGACCCCGCACCAGGCATGCCAAACTCCGCTGAGACTAAAAGCCGCGAGGACACCGGCGGCCTTGCCAGCATCTTTCCCAAACAGACGTGTGAAGAGGGCTCTGGCGGGAACGTACCCTAGGTGTTGAAGGAATGGCTGTGCCCCATGGTGCCAATGAATGGCCCAGAAGCTAGAGAAGCTATCTGCTGCCCACGGCTGGAAGAAGAGCTTGTTGGGGCAGTGGGGATGGAAGATGAAGTGAATGCCCTCTAGTCCATACTGAATAGCAAGCAGGCCACACATGACCTTTAGTTCCGTAACGGGGAATAGATATGTCAGAGGGACCACGAGCAGCGGACCGTAGGTCCAGGCCGCGCTTTTTGGGATGCTCTTTCGCTTCGATTCATCCACGGCGATATTGAAAGACGCATACCTAGTCTCCGACCCAAGCCGCCAGACATACGAAGCAACAGACCTCCAGCTCGTCAGCCCGTAGACCACTTCCTCTTTCCCATCCCGTGGGACAGGCGGCTTCCTCGCTCGCGCGATTGTCAAGTCCCAGCACTTGCACGCGTAGAAAAACGTGGGTATGCGCAGGCAGACCTGGGCAATCACGTCGTCAGTCGGCATGAGCAGCGGGAGCGCCATGACGTAGGCGCCCGCTGCCAGGCCCGTCGCCCGCGTCACGAAGACCGCATGCTCTTTGGGGAAGAATCGAAAGGGCTCGAGGCCACGTCCATTCTTCCGTGCGAGGCGAGCTTGGAGTCTCCAGTCTTCGATGGCGGTGAGAGCAAGGCCGATGAGGGAGGTGGAGTAGAGGACGATGCTCGTGGTGAGGTGAACGAGGAACGATGTGCTCGGGTTGGTGATGAATTCGGAGTTGTATAAGGAGCCAGTTGTCAGAATAGCCGATCCTAGGAAAATGACAATGTACCAAGCCAGCATGTCCCCCATCATGAAATTCCGGAGGAAAGAAATGAGCGAAAGTGCATGAAGTTGAAGATCCCGTTCTGGTCACATCAATGACGCGGGTCTCGTCAAGTAAATAACAGGTGGCTAAGTGCGTTACTTTAGGCGGCCAAGTGTAAGCGCTAGCGACGATATTAGTACACGCGTTAGAAGGGTATACTCTCTACTACGATATCTGACAAGGATGAAGGCGGTAATTTGAACAGGCCAGAGGTTCCACAACATTGTACGGATACCTGACGGAGAATTGGATGTTGGGATGAGGAGGTAGCGAGGAAGTTAAATATCTACATGGGTGTAGCCGAGTTCTGGTATTACTCAGTACAAGCATTTTGGTGTCTATCGAACATTCTGGCATGAGCTTTTCTGACGAGCTGTTCAAGTTCCAATGTACTTACTCAACGTTAAGTTCAGTTTCAACTTTTATCGGAACCAAGCTCCCGAGGATTTCAACTTTACGAAACACTCGTCATGGTAGTTTTCACATGGTAGATCAGTGGGTTCAAGATTGATAAGGGGCGGGCAGTTTTACACGTCTCAACGGCTGAGCCCTATCTCATCAACTGCAGAATATCGTCAGTAAAAGAATTTGTATATATTTAGAGTACGGAAGAATAAAACGTTGCTTCGAGCCTATTCCTGCTATACTGTTATATTAAGTTCCGTAATGGAAGGAATTTGAAGAAAAGTTGGTCGGAAATTATTGTGCACACGCCATTTCGCAATTGATAGGATAATTAGCATTTTGGGTAGAATTGATAGCACGCACTGAGATAGCTGAACGGCTTTATGCAGTATAACTGAGTTGTCTGCGTCCTTGAGACTTGACTATAAACAATAGCAGAGGACTACTTGAGCTCATCCTCGCGTCTTTGGAGCAACAGCACCAGAGTTGAGGTGTTTGTTTGTTTTGCCGCAGCTGGTGTGTCATTTTCAGGTCCAATATCACACACAACATGATACATTCAGCTTACGAACATGCTTCCATTGTCATGGAAATACGTTCGGCAGAAATTATATTCTTACAGAGCGAAGCATATAACGAAACGTATATGTCCCCCAACCAAGTTCGCCGCCTGTCCCTACTGGTGCCCACTGAGCAAGATCATAGCCACTCTTCTCAACCTCTTGGAATCCAGCCTTTTCGTAAAGTTTGTAACTTGAGGGCGAGGCATGAATCCAGCATGCAAGATTCTGTGAGTCGACTTCCTCAAGTCCATGCTGAACCAGCCTGGTCCCGATGCCCCGACCTTGGAACTCGGGATGCGTCGCCAAGGCTTGCAGAACCATGTACTTGCTCCCTCCCATGTGTCGAGATTCCCATGAAGTCATCTCTTTGTGCATGATCCCACCCAACACTCGCGCAGGGTCTCGAGGAGCATCATCGGCAGGCCGTGCTTTCTCCTTGCGATAGTTTGCGAAAGAGGGTGCCTCAGAGGACTTGTTCTCCTCCGGGTTCTTCCGTTCAAGTTCCTTCGCAACCCAACACGACCAGCCGAGGATGTTTCCATTCCCCTCGACTGCTTTGAAGATCTTGGTAGTAGAGGGGTTCGATAGCCAGTGAAGGATCGACTTGCGCATAAGGTGTTGATGGGCGCCTTCTTCACGACCCAGAAGCATTAAGTTCGAAAACTGGTCGGATCTGAACGCGGCAGTATGGATCGTGACGAGGTCATCGATGTCACTGGGTTCCACCGCACATATTGATACGTTGTATTGGGGTTCTTTAGAACCTTGATCGCTCATGGTGGTAAAAGCTCCGTGCTCCAGTGGTATGAGAAACTCAGCGAGGGTAGTATCCAGTGTGTGCAATCCACAGTCGAATTCAAAAGCGTGCATTCGGAAAAAAGAAGGTCAAGATGCGGGGTAGCTGTGCAGTAGGCAGCAGGCTCAACGCGAAGGACCCCGGTCACATAAGCCCTGAGGTAGAATTATGCCATCCAGATTTAGAACCAATGTACCTACCTATCTGTTGATAAATGCAAGATTCAAAGTCGTCTTTGACGCCCATCCTATGCCCGCACTCGCAGAACATCCAGCACAGTCTGAAATTTGAGGATCATCAACAATTCATTCATTGTAGCCCTTGACCTTCTAACCTTTTTTCAAGCAGTCATGTCGTGGAACTTATGACAGCTTTACAGGGCCTTCGGAGTTGACGCAGACCTAATCGGATAAGCTCGCTGGGTGGTTCAGGCATATTCTGATATGCCAACGTACTGTGCACTCGACTCCTTTCACCCTCGAGCTAGTGATAGCAGCAAATGCCACTGAAAATTGAGCTTGATCGAAGAGAGATGCTTCAGGGCATAAAAGGGGGTTTCCCGTAGTACTGAGCTATTCATCTCCTGGTGGGTTGAGGGGAAGAGTGATCGCAGCAAGCGATTTGTAACGAGAGGAGACAAGGGCCTTTCTGCATGTGTTCACTGGAAATATGACAACTCCATATGATTTCATAATTGGACCTGGCTTCTCTTTGAACCACTGCCATTGGTTTCCTGTCTTCAGTTTGCAACTTTACACAAGGTTTGGTGCTAGTTTATCGGGCCGACGTGACTATCAATAACTAAAGTGAGTGCGCTTGGCAACATTTGTCACTGTCAAAACCAGCCCACCGGGAGTGTCGTACAGTCGTGACAGTTGTGGTAAGTTCCGCGAAACGTCCAAGCCTACCAGGGTCTGCAAGTCGAATCAACTTGACAACTAGAATAGCCTGACAATGGCACATGCTGCGAAGTCCTAGCCTCGCGCGATGTCATGAAAGAAGCCCATCGTGATGTTCCCGAGGCTAAGAACAACCATCAATCGTCAACCCCGACCTACCTAGAGAGGAGGCATCGAGAGAAGTCATCCGTCCTCAACAGCAGACTTGCTCAGATGATTAGTGAGCCGATAGGTCAAGTATATCATCATTCCTGCCACCAAAAAACATAATTGAGGTTTGGCGTTACCTAATAGAGGGACTTGGTCTGCGAAAACAAAGGGGCTTGTGGGGTCGTCGAGCATGAGTGATGCAGAAGACCGAACCTTGAACTTGTTAATGTGCATTTGCCTCTGGACTACTGCAGGAACCGGTAGCGTAAATTGATTCTCAAAAGATCTGGTGAAGCCTGGTCGGACCATACGTTCATTGTTACACTGCACCGAAGAAAAAGGAGAAAAACTAGCAATGGTACCTGACCAGAATTGCCAAAAATATAGATAGCGTGGTGGCTTGCCATGCAACTATGATGAATCTGGTCTAGCTTCGGTCAACATCAACACAGCTGGACAAGCTACCTTACTCGATGAAAGGAACCAGCTGCTATTGTGGCAGCTTCCACAGACCATTGAATTCGAGTCGTCATCCCGATTTCCGAGGGCTTCTGTTGCACGGTCGCTGACGCGTGTTCATCACTGGGACGACGACGGCCCGTCGAGCATCAAAGCCACAAGAAGACCCCGACTCTTGGCTTCGCTGGGCGCAATCGGCAGCCAGCTCGCCGTGCACGCTGACATGCTTGGCACGGATGCCAATACCTCGGATTCTGCACAAACAATGTTTACTTGCTGTCACTTAACGCGGGCAAACAACGAACATGGGCCTTCACGTTGCGGCCGCAAGCCCAACATATGACCCTAAACCTCAGCAACGCGCATAGATAGGCGGCTGCGAAAAGCCGTTTTAGGATTTTGAGGGTAGTTTATCGCCTTGACCGGTCAGAGTTACACGGAGTCTCATCGTCGAGAAGTGGATGTGTGCATAATCGTATCTGCACCGTTTAGGTAGAGCAGGCGAGACTCACAAGTGACTCCACCCTCTCTCGCGGTTGATCTGATGATTCCCACCTTTGCACTCAGTCGGCCATTCTCCTCATAGAACCTCAGCTCACCTGAAAGATGCTAATTGATGCAGCGTCTGTCTAACGGCTAGCTAATGGGGTCATATCATGCTCGGTCGACCTAGACTAAGTCTAGCTTACAGGAACAAGGATCAAAGCGCTACAGGAGATCCCGAGTTACCCGCTCTGGCGTTTTCGGGACGAATTGGGACAAAGCCATCCATTTAGAGCCGCTTCACAGTTGGTTCGATCAATGAATCAGGGATAGGGCAACAAAGGAAAAGTTTCCAGATCCCAATAGAGCAACTCTTGAAACATTCCACTTTCTTTGTGGGATCGACATACCCGCTGCCCCAGACTGCCGTTACTCGCGAATCGCGAACGCAGTAAGCGGGACGGTGCTTCAGGAGAGTGACGATGTGGACCTCACTTACACTGGCCTTTCTCGACTCCGGTCAAGTTGCCGACACTATGGATTGGACTGCACGGAGATCGGTCTCACCGTTCACTAAGAGCTCTGACCTCTGGTAACCTGAACTACGGATACGATGGACCACACTTCTGGGAGGTGCTCAGAGCTTGTACGAGGCGCCAGTCGGCCAACGGGTGCCGCAATACGCTCCAAAGAAGAAATGTCAGCTCAATGTGGTCTAAACCCGCGATGTCAAAATACGCCGCCACATATGATCACAACAACGGTATATAACCAGCACTCTTCTCCAGGTTCATTTTGTTATTCTCTCTTCATCCCAGCAGCTTCGATCACTTCTCACCTTGAGCATCACATTCTCTTCTGAGCCAGAGTATCTCCTTCAACAACATTCATTCAAAGTTCCTGCTTCCAGCTCAACGCGAGCCTCGTATCATCAACATGCGTTACTCCTTGAACATCATCGCCCTCGCGGCTCTCGCGTCGGCCGCGCCCACCACCACCGCGCCCATGGACTTCGATGCCATCATCGGTGCCGCTGCACCCACCCTGACTGGACCTCCTGCCCTGGCCACTGGCCAGACTGGCGTCTACGACGCGGCTGCTGCATCTTCATCCGCCGCCGCCGCTGTCACCGGTGTCGCTTCTGCCAGTGCCACTCAGTCCGTCGCGGCTCGTGGCCTCGACAAGCGCACTTTCTGCTTCTTTGGCTTCTGCTGGGGATCCCCCTCCACCACTTCGTCCGCCAAGACTACTTCGATCTGCACTACTTCCACCACTCCCGCTGCCGTGACCACTCCCAAGACTACCGCTCCTGTCACAACTTCGGCCGTGACCACTGCCACTGCCGCCACCATCACCACTGCTCCTACCGCGCCTTCGACCTGCACCCCGGTCAGCTGGACCAACACCTTCGCGTTCACCACTGCTTCTGGTTGCGCTGAGCCTTTCGAGGTCGGCACTTACTGCGGATTTATCAACCCTGAGGACCCTTGCGCTGTCCAGCCCGATGGATACGGTACTCAGGTCCAGCCCGACACCGTCGAGGCTTTCCAGTCTTTCGCCCAGTTCCACAAGGAGGCTCATTCGGCCGCCAACCCTTCCGGATACGCCAACACCTTCAAGGACCTGAGCGCCGCCGTCAACGCCAACAGCTACCTCGGCCTCTACACCCTCAAGAGCTACGACGTCGCCGCCTGCGCTGCCAAGTGTGACGCCACCAACCTGTGCACCGGTATCAACATCTACGTTGAGCGTGACCCCTCCATCAACCCCTCCGGCTGCTCTTGCACCAACCCTGCCTCCATCTCCAACTACAAGTGCACTCTCTGGGGCTCCGGCGTCGACAAGGCTGCTGCTGTCAACACTGGCCAGACTCGTGATGGCTTCCAGGTCGTGATCACCGGCTCCAACGGCTACGAGAAGACCAACACCACCACTCCCACCACTCCCTCTGGCTGGACTAACCCCCAGGGCTGCGGCGGTGTCGTCCACTCTCACCCCAGCACCTGCATGGGACAGAAGTTCTTCCCCGGTCCCTTCGATGCCAGCCTCTGCGCTACCTACGCCGCTGCCCAGAACGTCCAGAACTCCAAGTCTGTCGGCCTCGGCTCCTGGGCCAGCTTCCTCGGCTACAGCCCTCTGAAGTGCAACTTCTTCAACGCCTTCATGGTCAAGCAAAACGGTATCGCTAAGGGTACCTACTGCAGTCTCTTCACTCAGCAGTACAATCCTTCTGCTGCTTCTTACACTCCTTCTTTCTCCGCTGGCTTCTCCTGGAGCATTGAGAGCTCCTGGTCCTTCTGCTCCAAATAAGCGGGGTTTCCGACAGATTCGCCTGTTATTCACTCATTAATCTAGAACATGGTGTCGGTTGTAGACTTTGCATAGTCCGGATTGTTAGTCACTACGTTCGTTGATACTGTACATTTAAAGGTCATGGCAACTAGAGTGGGGGATTTCTATCACATATTTAATTTAATTAACCTTCGTTCTGCAAATCTGTCTCACTCTTGCTCCGCAATGTGCCACTAGCTTTGGGGACAAGCCAGACTCACCAGCAAAAGCCTGTTCGATCTCTCACATCAGAGTGAACTAATTCTAGGTACCAAACTCAAAGCAGTATGTGTACGAGTCTCCTAGCACGACACTTAAATACGTAGATAAAGGCACATCACGCTCTGGTGATATAAAAGGGAGAGTAGAGCCCCCTACCTTCAACAAAAAGTGTCTCGAGTGTCACACGATGCGGGGTTCATTGAAGCGGATCGACATGCAAGTTTCTTGACAATCAGTTTTATATGCACCCTATCTAGTGTGGCCGGCAAACCGATTGCAATCAACACTTCAATGTTCTCTTACCACGTAATACAGAATCCGTCGCGTAACGAAAGATCGTATCATAGAATCCGCAATGATACGTAACTCTCTTTGACGGAAATTGGAAGACCTTCCATTGAGCATGAGCAATCCTCGTGTACTCCCAGGTCTCATCGACCAGATTAATACTCGATGAGTATGTCCAAGACGAACACTTACTGCAAAACTGCGAGTATTGAACCTTCAATCTTCTTCTATAGCATTTTGGCCCATTGCAGTCAATAAATCTGAGCTCTTGGTACGACTCAATACCAACCTGCCAATTCTGCAAACTTGGCCCCTGGGCCTGCCATGCCACTGCTGATGACATGGGTGAACACCCACCTTGGATTCACACTCAATAATATTGAAGCCTTTATGCCCGTAGCCTTCATCATCAAAGAAGCCATTCCCGAGAAACCCATCGCGGAAACTTGGGTGACCGTGGTGACGGGAGCAGGAGGCGATCTCAAGGATGCTGGCGGCGTCTTTCCTGATGTTGCCATTTGGGACGACAATGGCAACAGAATAGGACGATACCGCACCAAGCTAGGCGACAAGAGAGCCCAGAGCAGCGCGCGAGCCGTCAAGATACCGAATAATGAGAACAACGGGCAGATATCCGATCCCCAATATGTCATGTTGAGTCACGATACCGACGCAACATGCATTGCGATGGTCCAAGTTTCCAACGGCCGACTCAGTGGGACGGTCTATGGAGACACTTGATACAAATGCGACCAAGCATGGTACTACAGCCAACGGAAGTCCAAGTGTGATAACCTCATGACCAAGTGTGTATGGTTGGACTCAGATCACTCCCATCCCAACTTCAACGCCAGGGCTATGAGTTTTCACCTCAGAGACATGCTGCCTTCGCCTGACAAGTAGAAATTGTACAATAGCGAGTTGTACTGCCTGTGTAAAAGCACACCTCGGTACTCTTTTTGGCGGCGTCTCATACCAGACGGCGTTTTCCCATTCTTCTACCCAGTCTTGAAGTACAACAAGGACACCGTCAATCCGAAACTAGAAGGCACAGATGAAAATTCTACCGAAGCCCTGGATCGCTTCAAGTACCATAAGGACGTATACAAACAGCAGGGTGAATCGGAAAGGGAGTATCGAACGAAGAGAACTCGTTCTACACGCTTGAGCAAGAGACAAGGCTCGGACATGGATCCTGACAACCAGGTCTTGACTGGAATACCAGGTCAGACGGCCCGGGAGGTCTGCGAACACCCCAACTCAGTCGGGTATGACATTGTCTCGTTCGTCGACAGGGAAAACTGCGATCTCACAGAAAGGAATTTCCACGATCTTTGTGCCGGTAGCATCACGACTAATTGTTTCGACGTCAACAATACGACTGTCATTGGAGCTCAGGGTCTCACAGGGAGGAGCAGAAACACCTCCAAAAGGCAAATCGCAAAGCTTTACAAAACACGAGCTCACTGGAAATGAATGTTCGTACATGTTATTTTTGGGCTTTCCGTCAACTTGTGAAGCGTTGTGGGCATTCTTGGGTGATATGGAAAGATATGCGTTTCTAGTTGGATGTTAACATACCCAGTTGAACAAAATCTGAGTCATACACACGCTTACCACTTGTCCATGTCACTAGATGTCTGATTCAGGAAGACATGGAGGTTAGAGATCACGCAAACTCGTGTGCATGTAATAGGGGTACACTCCGGCAGCAGCTTGGGACTCGGAGCAAGTATACATGCCCATCCTCCTGCTGTCTATCCGTTCCCACCTTCCTCTTCCGGCAATCGAGCCGGCACGGAGATCGAAACCCTCACAGTTCTCCCCACCTCTCGGCTCTCGGGCCTCGCCTTGGCGGACGAGTTCCTCAAAGTATTGTACGTGACGAGCAGCATTGGTACCTGTTTGATATCAATGGCCCGCAATAATTGCTAAATAGTGACTGAAACGAAGGAAGAGGTAAAGCAAGGTAGCGAGTGTCCAACGAGATCGAACTAAGGTAGGTATCACGAGTTTGCGGGCGGTGCAGTCAGTTGGCCTCTCTAGAACGCATAGTATCGTTCGAGGGCGAGCGATTCGAGAGTTAACGAGCTTCATCGCAAGTGGTTAAGCCAAGTTTGGTGGTTGGATATTCTCTATATGCCGACTGTCATGAACGTGGTTACTCCCGCATGATCTAAAACAAAGCGATTGGATTCGTTGAGTTGGCAGTCCGTTGCTGCGCCACGTCCCAATGTTCCATAACGCAAGTCCCGTTGAATCTGAAAACGTCCACCACGGCAAACGGCTGCCCTCCACCCACGAGATCCATGCGGTAGTGAATAAATGCGATGTTGTCCTGGAAGTTCTTGTTCATGATTGTGTAGTTGACCGTGTTCGGGGAAATGAAAGGCTCGAGGACGGCAAGAGAGTTCGCGCGGCCGGAGAGAGCGCCAGGGTTGTGCTGGATGTAGTCCTCGGCGACGTGGTTCAGGAGGGCCTTGGTTGCGTTTCTTTCTTCGTAGAAGGCTTGCATGAATTCTCCGAGAATGACCTTTTGCTGCTCTGGTGTTGCCGGACGAGGAGGGCAGTACGGCGCGGAGCCTTGACGCGGGGCGAGCGCACTTGTTGTCCAGGCGAGGGCGCTGACGCCGAGAGCGAGTAATGAAGATGTACGCATGGTGCTGTGTTTTTGTGTGTTGTTGCGATCTTTTTCCGTGTTTTGTTTTTCCGTGTGGTAGATGCGTAGAGCGATGTCTTCGAGGGCGTCGATCGGAATGATCTTATACACGAGGCGGACTGCAGAGGAAAGAAATGCCGATAATCAGATAGATTAAATGGCTCTTGGTAGGAGAAATAGCAGGTTGCAACACTGATAGGAGTTCATCCAAACTGCGCCATGTGCCTCAATGCTAAGAAACTCTATTACTATAGACCCTTGTTGATCCCTGCTCAATACCATTGGCAAGGACCAGAACTGGGAAGTCGCAGTCGGATTAGGGAATGACCAATGGTTGAGTGAGCGTTTTACTCATGACATCCTATTTGTAAAGCCGACGGGATTACTTGGATTTCGAATACTCAGTGCCATTCTGGTGCTGCCTCGAAGGAAATGATTATCTTGAGAGAACATCGACCCCTCAATCGCTCAGAACTCAGAATTGTGTTGCAATAGTGTCCGATCGTATACTTCAATCCTGCAAGATTGACTATTCGAACGATCTGAAGTGCAACAGACGAAGCATGAGCTCGATTCTGGAAGCATTAAAGAATGGGGTCCCCTGGTGACGATCCTCAGCCCATCGGCACAGTGCCGAGCAAGGCCCGCGGTAGCGCATGGTTTCTAGGTTTCGGGAGTGGATACCGAGGCAGATGTTCCTGGACTAAGTCATCTATATCTTTCTTGACACCGGTTGACTAATCTGATGTGATGACAAAAAGTGCGGGAAACTGGCATCAAATTGATTCCGATAGGCGGTGTTCGCACCTATATCGAGACCGCAGAGAAATCCTACCTCACTAAAGGTACCCAGTAAACAAAGCTGCATGCATATGACACTAAGACGGCCCAAGTCCTAACGTGGGCTATCTGCAACATGCATGAAGACCACATCACCAACATCGCCGGGATTCTCATTGTCAGAATATCACAAAGCAAAACCCAAAAGGGCGTCCCGAAAGCTACTCACGCGCGGTTGTGACTCGAAATATGTCGACTGGCTCCGCGACGGCCACTTTCGAAACATAGGCAAGGAGTAATGCAACATAGACGCTTCCCACGCCGAGAGCGCCCAAGACGAACACCAGATCGGAACACTTGACCGCAGCTGTGCCATACGCACAAGGGAACTGGCTGTAACTATCACCGCGGTGGAATTTCCAACTTCCGACTTTTTTATTGCGATTGTGAACCAGCTCCGGGTCATTTAAGTCTCCACTCCGGTTCTCGAGTCAGCACCGGCGTTTGCAACGTGACCGGGCCTGAGCACGCAGCCATTGACACGGCATCTTAAAGGCCGAAACGAGTCAACAGAAGCAGGCAGTCGCTCGATAGCTCGTTTCAGGGGCTTCCGTCTTGTGAAAGTGAGTGACATATTGCTAAATACTAAGCAAACAGTATATCGAATCGTGTCTTTAGCTGATGAAGACATTCTCTGACGGGCTGACGGCGCATGGATGGGAGGAAAGCCAGTTCTCGACGCCTTCGACGTCTTTCTTCCGAGGAATTCATGAAACAAATCAGCCGATCAATGCTCAGTACCTTACTACTGACTTATCAGCATTGAGTGATTATAGAAACACTCACCGTTGTCCTCTGAATTGCCCAAAAGCTCGTCGAGCAGGTTAGAGCGACTCTCTATATGCTCATCCCAGAAGGCACTGGTTAAAGGGCTTGGCATCACTGCACTGTCAATCAATCCAATCAAGCGTAGGTAGAAGGGTCAATCTTAGATTATATATTATACTATCTTGCAGGAGGGTATCATATAGGCTCTACGGGGCACGGCATACGGTTCTGTAATTTTAGCGCGATGTAGTCGCCTTTCGCCTCACTTGAGGACATCACGGCGTAAAATGGGACAAACAAACAAACAAAATCCGATCAAGCATTCATTTGAGGCCCAACGTTCAGTTGAGGCCCAAGAAGGAATGATGCACAAAAGTGGCCGAACTTGGAGTGAACTAGGAAACTTGGATCTGACCCCCGCAAGCATCAGGAGACGTCATGCATCGAATGTTTTCTAGGTCTCAATTACTGTTTCCAGATTGATTGACGAGTCCAGCTTCTCTTTTAAACATAGGATATTGTTCGCGTGTGCTGGCAGGGATTCATTCTAAGGCTGGTGTGCGACGATTTCGTCATCTGGTCTTGGTGTTGGTGAAGCTGAAGGCATTGTGTAAGTGAGAATGAACAGATCCATTTTGTACGACAATGCTGGCTGCCCCTCCCTTCGGAATTGAAAGCGCATGTTTGGGCTTAGCCTGGCCAGGTTTCCTTGCAACATTGATCTCGAATTGGATGCGATTAGTCTCGCAGCATCTATGAGGTAGGACGTAAGGGATGAATGTGACCGTTTTCCTGTAAGGGGTGACATGCTGGTGACTACACCTGTCTGCTCTTGGCATTCCAGAAAGAAGTTCTCCCGGCAAAACTCAATAAAGAGCAATGATTTTGCTGCTTCGCTCATCTGAAATTCATTGAAGGACTATCCGGCTCCGAATTCCGCAATATCCGAGCGGCCTGATTTAGCTTCCGCTTGGGGCTGAACTATTGATGTGACGGCGGTGGGATCTACGATAGCGACAACCAAGCTAACCATATATGTTCATTGAGACAAACGCGATAAGTTACCAACAACGCGTCTGTTCTAATCATGAAAGGGGTGAGCCACAACCCTTGGGCGATACTCTGGAACGCAGCGCTGGCATACAAGGGATGAACACTCCCTCGGAGGAAATCTCTCAAAACCTCACCCAAAGCCTTTTCTCTTTCCCAATGGGGATCCTTTCTAAAGGCCGCTTGAATCGCAAGTCTACACACAATAACCACATCATGGGCATCATCGGAGGGTACCCGAAACGGCGCTTCGGCCGCTTCGGCCGCTTCGCCAATGCAGCTGCAGTGGGCGTCTTTTTCCTATTCTTGTGGATATTCCGTGAGCAGCTGGGCCTCGATCGTGTCGGCATGGATTCGAGCATGGTGCCATGGATTCCGCGATTGGCCCATCAGGACATCTTTGACTTCGAGCCGGTCAATTCAGATGTCATCCGGGGGGTTTGCGACAGGACAGAGTGGGATGCAGGGAAGGCGATGCAAGTTGTGTTCACATGCGACAACAATGTCGGTGGGATTGGAAACATCCGTAACTCGATCTTGAACTGTGTGCGATACACGATGCTGGCTGGAGGCTCATTGGTCATGCCACGCATCTTCAAGCGCAACGACTCGGACATCTCTCACATCCGGACGGGGCGGCGGCAGGAGATGGAGTACCTCTTCGACAGGCAACACTTCATCGACTCGCTGCACCTCTCGTGCCCACAGTTGCGCCTCTACAACGACACCGACGAGGTCTACGAATCCCTTGGACCAGCGCGAACATGGTCTCTCGGCCTCTTCCCAGAATCCCTCGTCGATGAGGAGCACATCGCCAGCACGGGCATCGAGCGCCCGCAAAAGTGGCGGTCGCAACTATACCGGTGGCTGGAAGACATCAACAACACCACCGACGCCGCGCCGACCGGACGCCTCACAGAGGGCCCGATGATGGTGGACCTCGGCCGGTCGTACCTCACGTACCCGATCCACAGCGACGGCGAGGTCTTCGCAAACACCTTTGGCACCATCCTGGAGTTCCGCGCGGATGTCCGGCAGCTCGCGAGCGCCACGATCCTCAGCATCAACAAACGTTTCTTCGGCGCGCACTTGCGCACCGAGAAGGATGCTCTAGACAACTGGAATCCAGCGGACCCGACGTGGGAGTGGTCCGAGTACAGCAAGCAGACGAACGCGTTCTTTGACCAGGCGAGTCGGGCGGGTCTATCAGTCATGTACGTCGCGTCTGGAAATGAGACACAGGTGGCAATGCTCGAGGAAGACGCTGTGCCGCGCGGGGTGCGGGTCGTGACGAAGCAGGACCTGCTGACGGGGAAGAACCGCAAGAGGCTAGATGCGTTGACGTGGGACCAGAAAGGAATGATTGACTTTCTGGTCATGTTGGGAGCGGCGCAGTTTGGAGGCGTGGGACATTCGAGTTTTGCATGGAACGTCGCGCTGAAGAGGCATCTCTTTTCCAAGGAGATTCCCAAGGAGAAGGACTCGTTCTTGAAGGGGCCGCAGATGCTCAGTGACGATATGAGTCAGATTTATGGCGTGCCGGGGAAATATCCCGAGTATGCGTCTTGTTTGTGGCCATGATATTTTTGCAGGTAAGGTGTTAGTCGAAAGAAAATGACTATTTACTGTTCACCCTTGGATGAAGCTGTATTCTCACATTACCTAAGCGCCAGCATGTCCACAAACAGGAGGCCAGGGGGAGACGTTTTGATCATCATCCTGGACGCTTACTAAGCTGCAGGATGCGCGGGGTTTCTTGAGTGAACAAGCACTCTCCCCCGATCACTCTTTTACACCACCCATCACCCGGATGCCAAGACGAATGCCAAGATGGAGGCTATTCCGGACCCCAGAGATCTCCCACCGGACCCACGCCTTCCGGGCCAACAGCTTCGATATTCCCGTGACAACATCATCACCTCTCTTGCGAATTTCTACCAAAGTCTGCCGCACATCGACCCCTCTCTAGTTCGTCGCGCGCCGTCGGGGGGTTGGCCAGAAATTACCCCTGAGTCGCTCGCGGCCTCGGGAATGACACATCTGAACGAGCGAGTGGTAGACTTAATCAAGCATCTACCCTACATTGATGGCAACCCCCTTTGGATCACTCCGGAAACGTTCCCCATCAACTACCTTACCGCCGTGTCTTTGATACCAGCCGTTGGAGTGTTCAAGCCCAAATGGCTGCATGCTCTGTCCCACGACCTTCAGTCGTTTGAAGACTTTCCAGCTTGGGTGATCGCCCTCACTATGAGTGTCAACAGGGACGGTGACATATGGATACTGGACACGATGGATGGCACAGTGACCAAGTACATCATCACGGGCGCTGTTTACCCCGAACCGGCAGGGAGATATGAAAAGGGCGACCCTAGGATGTGGAGAGAGACACTGTGCGATGATATTACTCTTTCACTGGAAGCGTGGCTAGAAGAAATCATCGACAAGTACAAGACATTTCAGTACTTTGGCCTTCCCCGTTATGACCACCCAGGTGTCCTGTCGCAAGGCCACTGGGCCGAAGAAACAAAAGTAAGCTGCCGCGCACCTAGTTTCGATGAAACCGACTAACCTTTCTACAAGGCACTTCGAGAAATTGTGGTCGAAAATGGGTGGCCAGAAGACTACAATGGCGAGGAGGGCCGCAGGCAACTAGCGGAATGGTTGAAGAAGGCAGCAATCTAGTGTAAGGATCAATCAAGCAGCATAGGCACGTTGCGAGAAGAGGTACGAACAGCAGAGTTTGTCAAGTTGTATTAGAATCTACAGTCAAGATCTAAACATATCAGATACCAGTATACATAGGAATATCAGAGTCAAACGACCGTCCAGGTTGGCTCGGAGGAACGGCTTGGACGACGCTGTGTTCATGGACGGATGTTGCCTCAGGTGCCGGCGCTTCCGCGGGCGAGTTAGCCGCCCTCTCAGCCTTGTCCCTGAACTTTCTAGCGACATCCTTCAGCTTCTCAATCTCTCGTGAGCAACTACTATCTGTGCACTCATCGAAGCCAAGGTGATCGCGCAGCTCCTCTGGAGTTGCCACCCTGGTAGAGTTAACGCCCTCCACCACTAAGCCTGCTGGCTCAACCCAACGCTTCTGTGCCGGACCATTCGGCCAGGTAGCTCTCAGAGCTGCCTCTGCGGCGTGCGTATCAAAATATTCATCCTCGTTGAGGAGAGCGTAGCCGGGGTGCTTCACTCCGTTGATCGTCGGCACACAGATATTGTCCGCGATACCATAATCGTCAGAGTCATCAGGGAGACCATCAAAGTCGAGCTCCCAAACGAGACGTGAAAGTGCTACCTTTGTCAAATGCCACTCGATGGGCACTCGGGCATCTGGGTTGATGACGGTGGTGGTCTGATGCATATCACTGGCCACAGGCGGCTGACGGCACTTGTCGAAGATCTTTCCGGCTTCTCGGTTGTCGACCAGGTCGAGATAGCGAACCATCTGTCCATCTACCGAGGGTGGCTTTGCACTGAGCAATCTCCGTACCTCTGTATCACTATCCTTGATCATGGAGGTGAGCAAGCTGTACCCATCGTTCACAGGTGCCATGACCGCTGGCGGGTATTCGTCTGGAGAGCATCCGTTAGGCGCATTGATGACGGGATCCCAGAGGGCTGTCGACCGCTGTTGGTTGAAGACTCCTGTGATTGGGCGTTTCTTGTCGTCGATCTTGCGGTAAGGGCAGGTGATGGTCTTGTACTGGGGGTAGTTGTCTACAATGGACTTGTAGTTCTTGCAAGCCTCCGGATAGACGCCCCCATTACCATTGCAAGGAATCTTGTAGCCGTTGCCTGGAAGCTTACTCGTCGAGACGACAATTTCACTGGTTCGATGAGATGTCATGTAACGCTTTTGTCTCTTGCAGGGTCTCCCATCATCCGCACGCTTGGCGTTTGAAGGACACGAAGAGGTCTTTGCCGGTGACTGTTGAATATTAGCATTTGGCTGCGTGTGAGAACCAAAAGAAAGATGGTGAAAGAAACATACATGAGTAGACTTTGGCGGTCGTGACACTGTCTTGGATGGCTTGTTGAACGAAACGGAGTGTTCCTTGCCGAAAACCTTGAATACCGCTTTGCCTTCTTTCTCAATGCCATCGGTACAAAGTTGAATCAGGGCTGGAGTCGCGGCGATCTCGGCAATATCCAGAATTTCGCCTAGAATCAGTCAGGTTAAAATGCCAAATGCAGGGGCGAAATGAAAGAGTCATGGAAGTCGTGGAACATACCAATGATCGGGATCGCAGCCTCAATCAACTCCAAGGGTGCTAAGAGAGCAGGAATAGCGAGTCGACAGAAAGCCTTGGCTGCAATGTCGAGAGCTGCTTGTTCAGCCGCTTCTTCGGCCAACTCCTCGGCCTTTTCTTTGGCTTCCTCCTCTAGCTCTTCTTTCGTTGGAGCTGATTCAAAGCCCTTGCAGCAGTAACTCTGAATACCACCAGTGCACGTCTGGTCGCCATTCTTGCTGTGGTTGTTCGTATCCTGGAGGACCTCGGTCTCTTCATCATCACAGCCACCCATGCATGACAGACCTAAACCGCGATAGCCGCGCCACTTGCAAGTGCCCATAGTCGTGCCGTCATCGCAACAGAGCGTGCGATACTTATTCTTGTCGCAGCGATCACTGGTTGAGAGCATGCCGGGCTGCCCATTCATCTGGGTGACCGGATTAGTTCCCTTCTTGCAGCTCGCTCCGCAATCTGTCGTGTAACATGAAACTCCGGCGGCCAGTCCTTGAGCCATTTCCTGGGCGTCTTCTTGCTGACCTGTGGTGACACCGGAAGCGGGAGCCAATCCATTGTCTTCTCCCTGGTCCCTTTGATCCATGGCCCAGACCTAAATCACCGAGTCAGCTTGGCAATTACTTTAGGCAGAATATAAGTATTACTTACCATTGTGCCTCCCAAGCAGCGGGAGTTGGCAAACTTGCGCTTCTGTTCAAAGGTGTCGTCGTCGTCGTACGAGACCCACTGGTTGTCATCCCAGGTAATCCATTTCACCATGGCGTCCTTGTCCCATACGGGCTTTACGCCGTTGTAGTCAATGACACCATTGATCTCTTGCAGGGTCAAGATGCCCGATGCATTCGAACATTGCCCTGCCAAGGCACCACCAGAGAATTGGCACACGCCGTTGGGCTTATTGCAAGAGGGATCAGAAAGCGTGAAGCTGCGTCCGTACCACCCGAGGCCAAGTATGACCTTGGCAGGCTTCACGCCAGCTCTCCATAGGAGATCGAGGCCCATGTCGATCTCAGTAACATTAGTATGAGGTGCAAGGTAAGGTCCGACGAACTTGGACGCAGCGTCCCAAGTTCCGTGCACTTTCAAGTTATGTTAGTCCAAGGTTGAGTAATGTTGTGTTGGAGATTGAGTGAGACTCACAGTCATAAGCCATGAAGTTGAACCAATCGACATCTGCTGCAATAGATGCAAGATCAAAGTGCTGAAGATACCAGTATGACGTCGGCAGCGTCATTGAAATTCCGTAGCGTGAGCCTGGCAGAGGTCAGTCGAGCCGAAATGTCATTAAACTAGATAGGAATCGCACCAAAAGCAGCCCTGAGCTCTTTCGTAAGAAGAGCGTAGTTCTTCTTGTCTGCTGTGACGCCGCCTCTGTCGTCGGCTTGAGGGTACTCCCAGTCAAGATCAACACCGTCGAAACCATACTGCAAGTTCATAGATATCAGTCTTAGGAAACAATCCCTCCAATGACGCTATTCAGACTGGACTGTTGATGGTATCTTACGTGCTCCATGAAATCAATCAGGCCAGAGATGAACTTCTGCCTGTTACCGGATGTGCTCGTCATGTCGCTGAAGGCTGTCCTGGTAGCTCCGGGGTCGGTGAATGACCATCCACCAACAGAGATCCAGGCCTCTAATCCGGCGTTGTTCTTCTTCAGTGCTGTGAATCGGCTGTAAAGCTTGCCAGTCTCGGTGTCCATGGGAGCAATCTGGAAAGTCTGTGGGTCAAAGAATGCAAAAGCAAAGTTGATGTGAGAGAATCCGTTGAGGTTGAGGTCCTCCGGCGAAACTGCTTGGCAACTGCGAGTGTTGGACCATCCCTCATAGTAACCAATTGTGCGCTTAGAGACAGAATTGCCTGAACAGGATGGTCTTGTGACATTTCCACAACCGCCGAAATCCTTTTGGCAGCCTTTACCGCAGAAATCACTTGTAGAACCACAGAACCTGGTTTATTGATCAGAGAATGTATGCTTGATATGGGGTAGTAAAGTTTCATCAATTCTATCACTTACCCAAACTCAGAACAGCAGACACTCAAGGGGCATTCCTGAGAGCCTTCTTTGCCGTATTGTCCACATTGAGCTTTGGCATCACAATTTGATGTGCAATTGCCCTTGCCACACTCTGTTGGAGAGTAGCCGCAAAGCCCATTGGTACCACAGCAAGCCGCATTCTCACATGGAGTGTCTGCATTGCATGTGCCAGTCGGAAGGGCTCGTCCGGTAAGAAGGTGTTCAAGAGAAGGAATTGAATAAGGAGTGATAGGCGCGACGTGATTGTTAGAGTCTAAAGGAACGGCTGAGATGAGGAAAGGAATGGCTGCCATAAAGGCGTAAAGAAGAGTGAGTGGAAACATCCCCGTGGCCTTGAACGACTCTTTGGAGTCTGGAATGATGGGTGACTTCGAAGCGAACCAGTTTCTAGAGCAGAACGGCAGCTCCCAAGACACAAATATTGCAATCGTGTTAACCCAAACTCAGCTCTTGACAGTCGAGAAGCGGCGTGTTGTTCATCAACAGGCAACAACAGCGTGCTCGCTTGCTGGCTCCTGATCCACCCCGGGCTGCAGGGGTTATGGTCGCATTTCGACTCGGGCCATTTGATGCAGCGTGAGATTAAGCTGATGCTATGGGTACATGAAGCGCCGAATACCGCCCATTTCAGATAGATTTATGGATTGCAGGTTGCTAAAAGCTCACCCTTGAACACCCTCAACATGTCGATCCAGGCTCTGGTGATCAGACTGTCTCGGCGGCTTCGACCGGCTTGGCAGGAATCCCTCGTCAGCCTGACTTGAGTTGGTATCAAATGACCCTCTTTTGACTGAATTGTCATCTCACCTGCTTCCGAAGCCATCCCAAATTCAAGACCAACGGCCGCAGGGAGTAAGCAGGTTGGTTGCATAGAGTTGGCGATGTGACTCTTCAAGCCTTGTTGGGCGGAGAATGTCATCTAACCCCCGGCCCCTGTCACAAAAAAGCTTACCTGGACTTGGCTACTCTTGGCCATTCTTGGCTCCCCTCGGCACAAAAATGCCGCTGACATGAACCACTTCTTGAGTCCAGATGACTGCTGTGCCGTAGGCTACTGAACGGCATCGGGCCGCTGTGCTTACTTGGAGGCAAGAAAGATTGAGACAACTCCTTTTCCTTGCAGTTTGGACTAGCAGGCAGACCTATCAAAACGCGTCGCAGCTCGCGTAAAGGAAGAAAGATGCGATTGCCGACTCAGTTGCGGGACATCCGACTCCGGCAAGGATTTCAACCCTGCAGAATGAGCTCCCGTCGCGTGCAGTTCTTCAATCTCCTCGGCTTCAATATCACACGGCCAGGGTAGACCGTTCCTTGCAGGCCCCATACTTAGATGCTGCAGCCTGCAGCCTAATGCAATTCCCCTTAGCACTTTGGTACCACTGCTGTCAGACCAATTTCCGGTCTACTAGTGCCAAATCTGATGCCGACAACATCAATGAGAGACTCGTACCAGCTGATCATCTGTCGATGTCTTTCTCTTCCAGTCAATTGTGAATGAGTCCAAGGTCCATATACCGAAGGCTTCGCACCAGAGATGAGCCGCAGCACCAATCTCGTGTCTGTCCATTCCTTACCAGCACGGAGCCCGCCTCTCTGAGCAATTTTCTTCATCATGGAGAGGCACTCATTGTGGCTTCTGTTCGTTGCACTTAGTTTTCTGCAAACATGTCACTCTTTCAACCTTTACCCAGCTATCAACGGCGATAAGCTCGCCAAGTCACTGAACGTCACATCAGACTGCATCGCAGCGCTGTAAGTACTTACGTTGAACCCGAGACCTCTCATAGATGCATCAGCTCATGAGTGAGATAGAAATCAAACTATTCCAGAATGCGATCAGACGTTACTACAGATGACGATGAACGTAGAGAACTACTGGTGGACCGATGACAACCTCACGGCTGTCTGCGACTCAGGCTGTGCTGAAGCCATTGGATCGTGGAACTACAATGTCTCTGATCCTTGCTTCGAGCAGTCTTTCACTGCATATGGAAAGCTTGTGCCCATATGGACAGTCACTGAGCGAGTTGTTGACAATCTCATCTTTGCCTGTTTGCCGTCTCGGTTAGTCTCATTGCTTGAAGCCATCTCTGGAAGATCATGCTGATTGTTTAAAGATCCGACAACTACACATACTGTCTCACAGAATCTCAGGAGTGGGTTGGAGCTGATGTGTTGCGGGTCGACTGTGATGCCAATCCCTCAGATCCAACTTGCGGCGGCAACTCCACGGACATCCCCGAGGCGAATGTTCGCCTAGCCAACCTGTACGAAGACGATATTGTGAGTTGGACTTCTGTGATGTCATCGTACGCCTCACTGACATGACATCAAGTTATGTAATGACTGTTTTATAAATCAGCTTTACACTCGCATCTCGTCCATCTTCGTGCCGGATACCGACTACTCAGAATATCTCGCAGATCAGATTTTTGATATCTCAGACGTTTGCAACAAAACTATTCCCGACTTCACTGTGGCACTGCCTTGGGATTATCAGACTGCATCGACCCTGTCTTCCGTAAACGTGGGATCTTCAACGAGTGTCGTGGCCACTGCCACCTCCACTGCCGCTGCTACGACCACATGTGTTGGTCAGACCCTTGGCTCTGCCGCTGCATCAAAGAGAAATAATGCTTTGGACTGGATCAAGAGGTCCACGCCTGGGTTGGAGCCTAGGCAGGCATCGTCGTGCGATGACTTATCGTCTCAGTATGGCGTCAGCACTGGCGCACTTCAGTGGTTCACCAACAGTGAAACCTGCGCTGTCTCAGGCTCGGTGTGTCTTCCTCAGCGGTGCACATTACAGAAAGTTGGAAGCAACGAAACGTGGTGAGTATCACGAACCAATCTTTTCCATTATATGCTACTTTCAGAGCTAATGATCATCCTCAAAGTGCGAGTATTGCGGCATCCATCGGCGGTGACACTACTATCATCCAGTTTAAGAAGTGGAATACGTACATCCTTGGACTTTGTGATAGTCTTACAGAAGGCCAGTGGGTATGCATAAGGTAAGGAGGGTTTCGATCTACTTTATAACAATTGCGAAATGGACTGACCAATATTCCCGGATAGTTCCCCTGGAGTCAACGCTACATACACGTTGCCTGCGCCACCCTTAGGCACAGAGGCCAATGCCGGAAATCAACAACGAGGAGGCGCTGGTGGCATCGTATCGGCCACGACGACCGCGACAGACATTGTCAACCCTGTGTCAGGAGGAACAGCCCCTAGCCCAACCCAAGACGGGCTTGTCACCAACGTAAGACGAACCATTGATGATATTCAACATGAAGATGCGAGACTAACTCTTAGATTTCCAGTGCAATAATTACGCAAGTGCTACTGCTGGAGACGGATGCGAGGCGTTTGCCACGCGCAACTCGATTGCGCCAACACAGCTCTATGCATGGAACCCAGTCCTCGGCACTGCTGGTTCCGAATGCTCAACCGCTCTGTGGGCTAGTGAGTATTACTGCATCGGCACGTGGAAGCCGACCCAGACTTCTGCCGTAACTGCGCCAGGTCCAACCCAGACTGGAATCACGTCTAGCTGCAACAAGTACGCAGAGGCCATCTCCGGTGACGTCTGTACCGTCTTTGCCTCTCGAAACAACATTACCACCGCTCAGCTGTACGCTTGGAATAGCGTGCTGGGAGCCAACGGAGAGAACTGCGCTGGCTCCATGTGGGCGAACGAGTACTACTGTGTTGGTGTCTCGGGATCATCATCCGCAGCGACCACGACACAGGCGACTACTGCCACGGCTGCAGTCTCGACGACTGCTACTCAGGTCACAGCTCCTGGTCCGACTCAGACCGGCATCGTCTCGAGCTGTTCCAAGTTTGCCAAGGCTCCGTCCGGAGTTGTCTGCGGCGACTTTGCGAGCAGCAACAGCATTTCGACCGATCAGTTGTATGCATGGAACACAGTTCTCGGTTCCAATGGAGAGAACTGTGCGTCTTCGATGTGGGCCAACGAGTACTACTGCGTCGGCATCACTGTGGCCGCCCCTGGCCCAACGCAAGATGGCATCAACTCTAACTGCGCTCGATACGCCGAAGCACCTTCGGGAGCCACCTGCACCACGTTCTCAAGCGCCAATGGAGTTACCTTGGCTCAATTGTATGCTTGGAATCCGGTCTTGGGCACAAATGGGGAGAATTGCGCCACTAAGATGTGGGCTCAGGAGTATTACTGTATCAGTATCACTAAGTAGAATGGCCTCCACTTCGCTGGAAGAAGATTAATACCTCAAGTTCAATAACTGCTATAAGTTTTGATAAATACGCCCAAGAGCGAAGCAAATTTGGCCTAAAGTCTGACTTACGCAGCGGCCTTAGGAGGAACATGCGGCGTCCTCTAGCGCCAGGACCAGCCATAGGTTAGAAGCAAGTGATGTTGAACATACCTGCCATTCCAACCCTTCCTCCGTTGACTTCTTCCATTCCTATTTGCCATCTGAATGAGTAAATTCAGAAAGCAGGTATAGGTTTCACGAAATCTACTCCTGTCACCACAGCCAGCAGCGACCCGTCTAGGTCGGCGGTTAAGGTCAAACCTGGATGAGTGGTGGAATGATTTATAGTCGATAATTGTTACGCAAATGGGCCTGATCAACGGCAGGTCACAAGTTCGAGTTTGATTCCCGGAATGAGCACCAAGAAATGCAGCCTCCAAATCGGCACCGGGGGGTGCACTCTTCTTTCGTCTTTTTCTTACATACCCTTTGAAGGCCATTTTTTGTCATGAAGTCTTTATGACTCGCTTATATACCTATTCCACAATCATCTCATAGCATGTTCAACAATTTAAGAGGAAAGAAACAGTACCAAAGTTGAGTCAGTAGACGCCTATTTCTTTAACTATTGTTGCTTTAGGCTTCTGTTCAATTTGAGCACACCCTTAAGGCTCTCTTGAGTCCGCAGCCGGATTGCCCGCTCACATTTGTAGAAACATATGCCTAATATGCATGATGGGCCGATGGTCGTTTCTAGACTTGGCAGCATGAGCACTGGTCTGACTTGGGAGCATAGGCGCCGTTGTTGGCGAGTTGGCTGGCCGACTCAGGCCAATAAGCAACCAAATCGATGTCAAAACTAAGCCCAAAAGTAGACCTGCATGATCGAAATTGCGAGAATAAGGATACGGCATGCATGAGAGCCTAACAGTCCAAGATGTAGCGTTGTAAACTGGATGGGATCAAGGACACACCCGCAGGTACTTTCGCCACTTTTCGGTGCCTTGAACATGTGTTGGGACGGTCGCTGCGGGAGGCCGACCACCAACAAAGACATGCAGCCTGGCATCCAACCAGCTGTGACAGATATTTTTTTTGGCACCGTATATAAATACAGCCCAACTCCCAGTCAACCCCCTCCTGCTACGGGCATCGAAAGATTCTCATCTTCCCCAAAGTCTATCACCATGGCCTACAAGAACGAAGACCTTGAAAGGGTGTATTGCACCTGTAGAGCAATCTTTAGCGGAAACGATGCTCTCTTGCGAAAGAAGAAAAAGGTCAAAGAGGCCCTGATCAAGAACACAACCACTGTTAAACCACTTTTTCTCAGTTTTGGCGAGGAAAAGACAATACTGATGTCGCAGCACCTGTTGAAATATCGGGTATTTAGGTCCGATGTCACAGCCAAAGTCATGTTTCCGAGCCTCTTCCAAAGCACCCCGCAGCAAGATGCTGATCGAGAGGCTTCGGAGGCCGATGCAGTGAGATCGGTTGCAAACGCCTTGGACGAGATGAGTCAGTCGGAAGGCGAGAATGATGACGATGAACTTGATCAACCTCCCGGAGAAGCAGTTTCTACTCCCATAGCAGAAGAGATCTCAGAAGACGCGCCTCCTGCCGAAGCACCTCCTGCCAACGAGCCTCTTGCTTTAGTCAAGGCTATAACGCCTCCCCAAGACCTCGCAGATATGTGCGATATCGACTCGGGTAAGTCATGTACAATTCTTCAGTTACACAACTTCACTGACAAGGCATAAGGGGTCACTCTGACAAGTCCACCGCCGCACCCTGGGCTCCCTTCTTTGTATCCCGCCTGCCTCCCTTACAAGACGCAACATGACATCCTCACCACCACACAGAGAGTTCTGGAGGAATGCTGCTTTGATTTTGCGACCAAGTGGATACCACACGTTCTTCAATCACAAGGCTGGGACTGTCCGTCAGCGGTCGAGTTAACGAAGTGGACCAAAGTCTTCAACAGAGCTGGCCTAAACTTGCCTGCGCACGCGACCGCACCGGCAAACACCCCCATCAAGGATGTTCTCTTCCGCACACATCAGTTGAGGCACACTGCTGTGCACAGACTGCCCACGACTGCCCGCGAAGTCAGCCAACATTTGCGGACTGCACTGAAAGTGGCCGAGGCTCTTCAAGACGTCTCCCGCGCTGCTCAGCTGGAGGACTTGATGTCCGAGGTCGATGAGAAAATAAAGGCCATGATACTGACGAAGAATGTTCTGGAGAACCGCACCCTGTTCAGCCTCGACGACATCCGCCGTCAACGCGAGGAACTTGATAGACAAGAGAAGCAGGTGATTGAAAACATGGTGAGAGAGGATCGTGATCACAAGGCGCTCATCGGTTGTCTGCTTGAAGCCGCTGTCGATGACATCTTTGAGAAAAAGGCGGTTAGGGGTCAGATACTGGAGGAAGCCGAAAATGATGCCGCAGATATCTACTACGAAGCCAGTGAGGACACTGTTGATGGAGCTCTTGAGGATTCCTACATGAGTGATGGCAATGAAACCCCAAGGGAGGATGATATAGAGAGTCCTGGCTCTTTTGAATGGGGCGAGAAACTTGGGTGCACCAAATCGGTCAAGTCTTGATGCCTAGGAGGTTTTCAATGTGGGCAAGCTAGGTACAAAATATCAACATATCATGTCTCCACCCAAAAACGTGTGCGACATTCTCTTAAGTTGACAAAGATTTGATTGTGGTATTATGAGCACTCACGCACTCTACCTCAAGGTTACGCATCGACGTTACATGCCTGCGCCACCTCGGTATGTCTCGCGGATTCAAAATGATGGAAACACTAAGACACGGTCTCCGAAGATGTCGTTCGCGTCCGTGGGTGAGTGCTTTTGAATCTCGCGCTCACCGAGACCGCCGGCCGGCCCGGAGGAAGAGTCTCGGAGTACCGACCCCGCACTAGGCTGAATCAAGAGTGATGCGGGGCTGTTAGGTACCAATCAAAAGAGTCAATCTCAAGATCCAAAGGTCAATGCCCGTGCTTCCTCAGATCGACCTTTTGGACCCCTCATTGATGTTGTGTTCCCCGTTTGCGGAATGCAAAAGATAAAGATAAAACCAAGGTCGATAGCCAGATGGAACCAAAGATACTCCAGAACTGCAATTCTAGGGTATTAAAGATACCCGGATGCCATAGCCGGTCGCACATAAGCGGATGTCACGTGTGACGGATAGCAAGCAGCGGCCCCGCCGTCGCCACCTTCCCGACCCCCCCGGCTTTTCAAATTTTCGTCCCGGGCCAGAAGGAAGAGGAAAAAAAATATGGCGAAGGGCGTGGGGCAATCACGCAAAGGGCGCTTGCCATGCCGCTTTGCTAGCCGGCTCCTTTTGCGTTACCTTAGTCGAGTGGTCCCTACATCTAGCCGCCGCTCGTTGTCACTGCCTTAACCTTTTTCTTTGACTGAACATAGTTGCCGCGTTTCTGTTTCTGATACAATTCTGTCATTGGAATCCCCGGCCGACGACATGCCAAACATGAACGAGGAACAGCCTCTGCTGGTCGAGGACCCCATCTGCGAGGAAGACATCTCGAAGCACTTGCTCGACTTTGATCCCAACGGCGACCCTGAGAATCCCAGGGAATGGCCCGCACCTTTCAAGTGGACTCTGGTCGCATTGCTGGCTCTCACCGCGTTCACCGTGTACGACAACCATCAAACCTGATGTGTATTGCATCAAACATCTCGCGACCACATTTGAGCTGACATATGGCACAGCACTTTCACCTGTATCTCAGTCGTCCCTGTAGCCGCCCGCATCATTCAAGACCTGGACCAAAATGAAGGCACAAACTCACCGGCGAGCGCTCTGCTCGTCACAATCTGGGAGCTCGGTGAAGCCGCCGGCCCTCTCCTCATCGCGCCCCTTTCCGAGATCTACGGACGCTACCCCGTCATGAACGCCGCCAACATCCTCTTCATCATCGCCACCGTCCTCGCCGCTATCAGCACGAGCACTCCGCTCCTCATCGGCGCCCGCTGCCTCACCGGTCTCGCGGTCGCTTCTAATGTGTTGAACCCGGCCATCATCGGCGACATGTTCGTTCCGGACAACCGCGGCTCGGCGATGAGCATCGTATCTCTCGCCCCGCTCATCGGCGGTGCGGTCGGCCCTATGATTAGCGGCGCCATTGCTCAGACCCTCGGCTGGAGACAAGTACTCTGGATGAGTGCTGGTTTGGCGACCGTGTGTGAGATCTTGTTCCTCACTTGCTTCCGAGAGACGTATAAGATGACCATCTTGAGACGACGTGCCGCGAAGCATGCGGATGAGCACGGAGCACCGCTTCACCCTGCCGGAGTTGATGACCACAAGAGCCTAATTAAGCTGTGGGAGTCGATCAAGCGGCCGTTCTATGTTTTGCTCAGGTCAAATGTTCTGATGGGGTTGTCGTTCTTTGGGTGCATAACTTTCGCCTACTTTTACGTCATGTCCATCAGCTTGCCTGTCATTCTCCAGGATGTGTATGGTTTCTCGCCTGCCCTCACTGGTCTCTCATTCATGTCCTTCAGTAAGTCCTACTCTGAACTTTTGCATGATGCGTTTGTGTTCTAACGGTCACAGGTATCGGTTCATTCATCAGCGTCATCGTCAGCAACTTCAGCCTGGATAGGATCTACGTGAAGCTTCGCGGCAACGACCCCGTCGGACGTCCCGAGTACCGGCTCCCGCTCGTCATCATCGGCGCATTCACACTGCCCCTCTCCATCACCGCCTACGGCTGGATTGCGGAACTTCACCTTCCTGTCGGCCTTCTTCTCCTGTCGGTCGCGATGCTCGGCTTCACTCTTCTCATGGCCTCCCTTCCTCTCTCCGCCTACGTTGTCGACGCCACAGGCCTGTACTCTGCTTCCGCCATGACTGGTGTCATCGTGACGAGATGCCTAGCTGGAACTTTCCTACCCCTTGCGAGCGGACCTATGGTGCAGTCTTTCGGTTATGGTTGGGGTTTCACTATGCTGGGAGCTTTCAGCATCTGCCTGGCGCCCATCCCGGTGGTTATCATGAGATACGGTCACGTTTGGCGCCAAAAGTCCGAATACACGAGAGATGCCTGAAGACGTCATGAGTTACGATACAACTATCATTAAAGCATATTGCCGGGAAGGAAAAGTGATTTACAACGCGTTATTGCTATATACAGTTTGGAAGGGATTTTTTACTTAACTTAGATTCGGCGTTATCGAGAGGCATACTTCAACAGCTTTGTGAATAGAATCAATTAATAGTCAATCATCATACAGAAGCATTGTCAGGCTTGTTTTTGTTCCCACTCTTGGAAGGCCTCAATGGCTTCTGCTACCGAGTCCCGCCCCATCAACTCCATCCGATAATCCTCATCCATTAACCGCCACCCCGTCGGCGACAACCCGTCCGACAGCGGTGCACCCGTCATCTCCGCATCGCGAGCCTCCTGCTCCGGCCCGTCACGAACATGATACCATTTCCGATTCGAAGTCGCGCCCTGCACGTTCACCGTCGTCCGGTCTTTCCGAAGCGTCTCATATAGCTTTAAGATCCCGGGGATCTGTGGTACCATGTTTTCAGCCCCCGAGGAGTTCTTCAAAAGACCAAAAAGCTTCCCAATCACGGCGCCGTCTTCAACAGCCATAGCTGCGCCTTGGGCTTGGTAGGGCAGACTTGGATGGCATGAATCACCCAGCAGAGCGAAGCAGCCCTTGGTCCACGTCTTCAACTCAGGATGCGTGCATAGCTTCCACTTTTGCACTCTCGGTATCAGCGAGATGAGCTTTGTCAATCTAAGCCAAGGATTAGTAGCCACACAGGATGCGTGGAATCTCACCTGGTAGCTTCTCAAGCAGCTAGAAACTTACGTATCATCCCATCCGCGATAACTTTCCCTCATCTCTTCGATATCACCCTGCACGCGCTTCTCTCCCGGCTCCATGTAATCCGGCCTGATGAGCACGAGGTTAAACTCCCGCCCTCCTCTGACGGGGTAGAACACGGTGTGTTTGTCGGGTCCCATCCACACCGTAGCCTGCTTCCGCGCACAAAGATCGTCGACCCGGGGATCATTCAGAGCTTTGAGGTAGTCAGACGGAAACGTAGCGCGATACGCCAGATCCCCTGTCTCAACAGGCGGCGAAGCCGCTCCAAGAAGCTGGTCACGACAAATAGACCAAAGTCCTATCACGAACCGTCAGCGAAACAGCAACAAGCTCACAGCCAGCACATCTTACTCACCATCAGCACCAATAATCACATCCCCGCCAATATCATCCCCGTCCTCGAGATACACCCTCTTTTCGTCAAAATCAATCCTCTCCACATCCATATCGAGACACAGATCCACGCCAATCTCCTTGCACGTCTGCCACAGAATGTAATGCAAATCAGCCCGGTGCACAACCATCCACAGATCGCCGTACCGGGCCTGCGCGTCCTTGGCCGAGAGCGTGTGCAGGTGCGCGCCGTCTGCGTACCTGCGGTACTCCATCCCATCGATGACGACCCCGCATTGGAGGAGTTTGTCGAGGTAGCCTAGTTGTCTTGCGATTCTAGTCCCGTTGGGTGGGAGCTGAAGACCTGCGCCGATCTAGATAAATGTTAATTCAGATAAACGAGTGTATCACTGAGAGCGGGAAAGGGAATCGTGAATGGCACTTCGGTGAGCTTACCGGGACCAGTCTATTCGCCCTCTCGAGAACAACCACCTCAAACCCCTCTCTTCTACAGGCTATGGCGCAAGCGAGGCCGCCGAGACCTGCGCCGATGATGAGGACTCTCATGTTGGCATTTGGCCCTGGACGAGTAAGATTGCAGTCAGTTGGACCGGCGGCGATCACCTTGGATCATTTTGTTATCATCCAGATTCACAATCTGTCCTGTCCCATCACGTCCGTAGCCCACCCCCGCTACTTAAAGGGTCTTCGGCCTGAACCTGCATCATGCAGGAAACCCCGCGCCGGATCTCTGCCGCGCCCCACTACCGAACCACTGAGTGTCATTCGCGCCGAACTCTGAGGGGCAAGTCATGCAGCGAGAACCAGTTTCTACGGAGTAAGAATCTCTTGAAAACCACCAATTTTTCGAAGGCTGGCGAAGTATCACCGGTAGACATCGCTTTCGGAGAAATCTGATTGGATAGGGGCTACGCTCGACGGCCTCGCGGGTTCTTACTTGCGGCCCGAGTCTGTTCACTCTGCCGCCCGACCTTGGATAACTGTTTCGCTGCTCCTTGAAAAAGTAAGCTAAGAAGGCAACCAAATGCCCACACGCTTTTGTCCTCCTGCGGTTCAGAACATCAATCGGAACGTCTGAGCTTGATCTGGTAATCGGAATACTCCTTTCGGGGCGGGGTTTCCCGAAGATGCCCATTACGACGAAATAAGAAAGTACGGTAAATCCCCTCCAGTAAGGGAATCAACACCTTCTGCCATCATCCCTTCGTCGGTACAAGCATCGGTGTCCTCGATTACTCATTCAACCTAGGTAAACCACCCCGGATTTCCCACTCTACTTTCTCGGTGACCTCTGGACTGGCATATCTCCGTGTCCGACATCTCCATGGGGACGTGGCAAAAACTCATCCGAACATGAATAGACTCCAAGATCTCCAACCCCGCGATATCCGCCACGTCCTGCCCCAAAGGTGATGACTTTGCTGCCTTTTCCTAATGACACCCAAAAGCACAAAATTCCCCGAAATCGCCGAACCGGTCTTTAGTTTTTTCATCTCAATATTCCATGTGCTGCTCAGCGGCCAGCCGCACGCTGCCGTGCACGGGTACAGGGATTTCACGCCGCGCCGCGAACGATGTACAGATTGCCATGAAAGTCATGAGGCCCGTGATAGACCACCCGAGTCTGCCGACGGCATCTTCGGTCGCCAGGGGGGCGGGGGGGCGGAAGAGAAAATAATCAGTTACCGACCGCCCAAGATGCATCAAAGACGAGCGACTCGCAAGGTTCCGAACTGAAGTAAAGTAGTTTGCTGGAATCGAATATAAAAGCATGGTGCCGCGGCGTCGTGGAGTTGCGATTGCTTTGTGGAGAAAGGCAGTCCTTTTTCGATGTTCCTCGAGCTTATCGGGAATGGTGTCAAGTGTGCAACGATGGAATTCCAGGCCCTCGTGAGATATGAACACCAAGGGAGTGTATTTTACGGCAATCTCGTACGAACTAGTGAGTTTGGCTACACTATTGAGCGACTGAATGGGAATCTAGATGTCGGACTAGAGAGAACAAACATCAGAGATACGGCGGTAAAAGTGAGTGTTGGAGAATTCGCGGCCAGCTAGTCTGTGGTTTTCCTTCCAAGATCGCAAAGACCAATGCTGATTCGACCAATTCCGCGATGTAGCTGCTTTGCCCGTTGGAAAGAACGCCCATCATCATGTGCCTGGGGTTAAACTATGCTCGATACGCGATAGAATCAAATGTGAGTGAAGATGCACATTTGAAGTCTTTTGCGAGGTTCTCTAAACCAATGGCCCACAGCTTCCCGTATGCGCCTTTCCCATCATCTTCACAAAGCCGCCCGACGCCCTCGCAGGCCCCCACAATCCCATCATCGTCCACCATGACGCGCAGGACAAGCTAGACTACGAGGGTGAACTCTGCGTCATCATTGGTCGGGACGTCAAGAACGCGACCCTCGACAACGCCCTGGACTATGTCCTCGGGTACGCCGCAGGAAATGACGTGACCGCCCGCAACTTCCAGATCCCCGGCGCCTCGGGCGGCCAATACTCCTACTGCAAGTCCTTCGATGGGTTCGCTCCTATCGGGCCGGCCATCTGGTCGCCGAGTGTCATTCCGGATCCGCATGCGTTGCGGTTCCGCACCAGGGTCAACGGGAAGGTCGTCCAGGAGACAGAGACTTCTGATATGATTTGGTCGGTGGCGCAGGTTATCGTGCATCTTTCGCGAGGGACGACGTTGAGGAAGGGGACTGTGATTATGATGGGCACGCCTGGGGGCGTTGGGTACTCGCGCGAAGTTTGGCTAGTTGATAGCATTGGTTCATGGGACGTAGGCGCGCCTTTTCAGATAATTCCGTATCATTCATCAACAAGTCTCGAAGCCAGGATGACGCATTCGGCGTGCCGCTGGGCCTGAAAAACTCGGAGGCGTACAAGATGGTACAAGCCTCGTAGATGACCTCATCGTCCGAGGGCAGTCGTTCGTGTTCCTCAAAGTAGTTACGAACAAAGTATTCTACTTCAAGCTTGAGGAGTTCGTATGCGCTCGGTGCGGAACCAGCCGGCGAAACACTTGCGCAGTAGGGCACCGGCGCACTTTGCTCAAACTGAATTACGCCTTGGGGAATGGTGAGTTTTGGAGTTTTAAGGACTGGAACCAGGTTTCACTTACAAGGAGGCACCGCATTATCGACTTTTGCGAGTATTTGGGGCTCAAAACCCCAATCCCCTTTCCAATTTGACATAGTGTTCCCGTCGTCTCGATAGTGATCCGCAATGTGGTCCCCACGCGTCGCCCATGAATCAAAGGTGGTTCCACAGAAGCCACATCTTGACCGAATCTTGTCCGTGGTAACCTTCCAAGTCTCTGCGGTTTTAGACATCTTACTTGTCTTGTGTACAAGTTTCAAATGCTGCCGGAGATGGTCTTTTCGGTAGTACGTACGCTCTTTGACCGGTCGTTCCGAGCAGGCTGCTTGGTGGTGGTCGTCGAGGTGCTGTTGGGTCGGGTTGGCCTCGTCGCAGAAGACGCAAATCACCCCTTTCTCAGGGTGTTGTGTGGTCGACCCGTGCGGAGAACACACCCATTCCTCAAGTGAGAGGTGAAGGGACTTTTCGTGTCTTTGCCAGTCGTACTTTGTCTTGAAGGTTTCGGCGCAGAAGGTGCATTGGTAGGTATTGATCTGTCGAAGGCTCAACCTGTTCCCCCTTCGTTCTTTTAGCATTGCTCGTCTTCTCCGACGATTCGAGTCCTTGCGGAGTGCCTCCATAGGGGTCGGAGATTTTCTAGAGCCATGGGAGTGTGCCGAAGCATTGGAATGCGACCCTCCACTTGACTGAGATGTGCCAACGCTACTAATGCTCGAGGCGTTCTCCCAAGATCCTGCCGAAGACCGAGAGCGGCCCAAGAGTCCCGGACGCTTTGATGACGCAGCGACTGCGCGAGAAATATCGGCAGCTGAAGCAGGCTCGCTATCTGGTGGAGAGTGCTCCCATCGTTGCATCGGGTTCATTTGCTCGAATGCCATGGGCGTCGGTCGTCGAACGGGCACGTCTATGGGACTAGAACCAGCCTCGGTCCGGGCCGGTGTGGAGGCCCCGCCTGGGCGAATCTTCCTGCGCCGACGAGTATTGGCGAACCAGTTTATTAGTTGCTGCTTGCTCAACCCTGTTTGCTTCAGTAATCGCTCGGCCTGATCCGGGGTCGGATACGGATGCCGCTCGTGGTTTTCGAACCATGTTTTCAGGACTCTGATGTTTGCTGATGTGAAGCGACTGCCCACTTTCGTTCCGCCCTCCGTGGCATTCGGCGTGTCTTGCGGTGGCTCACGTTCGTCGAAGAGTGGGACACCACCAGACACGCTTGAAGATGCAGATATCCGTCCGTCCTCAGATTGTGTTCCATTCACTGCATCGTCGGGGTTTCTCGAGTCTTTGGGAAACATATCGGAAAACGCTTCGTCAGAAAGGAATAGACTGAGGTCGAAATCATCGTCCATCTCATTGGACCGCGCATTTGTCAGAACATTGTCGGCCATTAACAATGACTTTTCCATCGCTTCTTCCCGTTGAATGACTTGAAATAGTCACAGCGAGCGCAGATATGAAGGTTCTCTAGTCTTGATAGTAATGCCTCAACGTGACGCAGTGAATTTGGCCGATGTTGGTCGAGAGTGGGGGTTTGAAGGAATGGGAATGCATTGATCACAGTGAGGTGGGGAGGTTGTCAAAGAAGGGCGGTGATACGGGGCGCTAATCATGCAGGCAAGATCCCAACGCCATTCCGTCGGCGCCTTACTCATCTCGGACTTTGCTGACCAAATCCTGTTGTACTTGCCCCAAACGTGATTGCCTTTGGTTCAAATGGAACAGATGATGATCTATGCAATGGGTCTAGATGGCTTGAGAAAAGGAATAAGACGACGATTAATGAGACAAAACGAGCAAAGCAGTCAGCAGATGGCTTAAATTTCGTATTTTCAACGGCAAAAGAGAACAAGTTGCATGTGCTAAAGTCTATTGTTATCTTTCTTCTTACGAATGGTAATCGACAATTTACACCACAAATCGCTCAACAACGAGAGCGATGAACAAACATTACACAAGGAATAGATAAAATATGAGCCAGGACTTACTGAGACATCGGAAACAAGACACAAACAATAATACTGAGTAAAGCGAGAGACGGCCGTGATCTAGACAGAGGCAGGCTGTCTGCTTTAGAAACCTCACTCGCATTCGCATCACATGTGGTTTCCTCATGGGTTTTCGGGCCTTATTCATGCTCATTCCCTACCCCGCCTCAGATGCACTCCATATTTCCACCACCTAGCGCGATTGAGGGTATCGCAACCCTTGCTCACGATGGACCTTGTTACTGCCGCAACCCTAACGATCCACAACTTTACAGATCTAATAGGGTTCCAGGACAACAGCTCTCACAACCAACACCTACTATCAATCGCGTCGATGGTTTAGTGGTAAAATTCTCCGTTGCCATCAAGCAGCGTCGGGGAGCCGGGGGTTCGATTCCCCCTCGGCGCAGCTTTTTGCCTTGTATCGTCACGAGTCAGTCACTGTGCCAGTCTAGGAGATGATTTTATGTCGATTTTTTGCTTCATCGACATAATCCTAGCTAGACTGGCGATGGACGTTGGTCCTAGCTGACCATGAAAGTAGACTGAGGATTACAAGCATTGACTGGACGATAGAGGCCTTCAAGAATGGATAGTATGCCATCTCGGGCTCCAGTCGGCTTGGCCATTACATGCTGTTAGTGCAAGTAGCTCTTGTATATGTTCTGTGCATCCAACTTGTATCGGCTATACGTTGACGGTTTCGATCGGCAAGGGTCAGCTGTGTCGCAACACTTCTTCAATATGCATTGAATAAGCCGACTAACATTGCATCATTATCAATATGCTCATTTAGAATGAGACTGCTCAATGCAGTGATAAGCGAAATACCTGTAAAGTCAATCGTGTACTCGTTATGTACCGTGACGCGACTATGCTTCTTGAATGTGAGAAGCCTCAAAGATGTATCTCACTCCAATTTGGTCAGGACTGTCTTCTTCCTTCCTGCTTCTCATATGGAAACACTGCCCGACTGCGTTATTTGGGTTAAAGGAGTATTAATATCTGTTGTAAAATAACTTTGACGCTGTTGAACCTTGACAATCGTCGAAGCCCAGGGGTTCATCTTATCTTGCCTGGGCAACCCATGTCATGGCGCTATGGCGATCCTATCACACCACTGTCACCTGCCGGTTTTGGGGATTTTGCCCCACCGGACGTGCATCCCGCCGGTTGCCGGACTCCCGCTCTTCCATTACACTCTCTTAAACCACGCCCGTCCCACCCCTCGAATGTCGCCGTCACCAACTCTTTGCTCACTCTGTCTCTGTGGTAAGGCATTGAAGGTGTGTGCTTGGCCATCAAGTAGTCAAGAAAATTTCCTGACGAAGCAATGGGCACAATCAACAACCAGACCGGTGGCGGTTGGGGCTTGCTCAAGGGACTCCTCCTCCTCGGGTCCCTTGCATCCTGGGCTTGCGGAGAGCAGTTCCACGTCCAGCGCGCGGCGCAATACCAAGAGCTGGATGTGCGGAGCCCCAGAATCGGGCATGTCTTGGCTCACATGGATCGCATCGCATACGACGCAGATGTCACGCCTAGTGCGACCGCGCCGCCAGCCTCTACGAGAACACCACTGCTTGACACCTTTCAAGTGGCCGAGCCTGTCCTGGAGCCTACAGGGCAGGCAGTTACGGTCACGTTGATGGAGCACCAATTTGCCAACAGCTATGGAACCCCTTTCGTCGGAGACTATTCGCCCCCAGACTTCGATTTTGATCACGTCGTGCTCAACTTCACCGTCGAGGTTAGGGGCCGGCAATTCGATCGCTGGGGCTCCGTGTACTTGGGCGATGTCAACATCTTCGCGACCTCCACCGCCGAGCCCACGTCATACGGCATCACCTGGACCTGGTTGAAGGATTCCACGCCGTATCTGTCACTTTGGAAAGAGCCACAGACTCTCATATTCCAACTTGACAATGTCATTACAGACGTCTACACAGGCCTGCTCAACTCCACTCTCACGGCCACCTTCTTCAAGAGTCCCGTTCGGACCGGAGGACAAGCGCCAGCAGACCTCATCCTGCCAGTTTCTGCCAACAAGAGCCCAGTCACTGCCAGCTTTTGGACGTACCCTGAAGAGAACGCCACTGCTTCTGTCCAATTTCCTCGCAACGTCAACCGGGCCGTCTTCTCCACGTCTGTCAAGGGACAAGGGAACGAGGAGTTTTGGTGGAGTAACGTCCCGCAGTCAGCCGTAGATGCTTTCGTGCCGGATGTGGGTAGCTATCCGGGATATTCGCCTTTCAGAGAGGTCCAGGTCCTTATCGACGGTCAATTGGCGGGTGTGCACTGGCCCTTCCCAGACATCTTCACAGGCGGCGTGGTGCCCCAACTCCATCGCCCGATTGTGGGTATCAACGCGTTCGACTTGCGAGATCACGAGATTGACATCACCCCGTGGCTGCCCCTTCTTTGTGACGGAAATAACCACACCATTGGCATCAAAGTTGTCGGGCTAGTGGATGACGGCAAGTCAAGCGCCAGCCTCACAAATACCACGGGTAGTAGTTGGTACCTTGTAGGCAAAGTCTTCCTATGGCTTGACGACGAAGGAAGCATCACGACGGGTGTCATTTCTAAGAAGACAAACCCTGAGCCCTCCATTGCATTCTCACAGACGCTCAAGCAAAACGCTACCGGCTTCAACTCGACCCTGGATTATTCCTTATCGGTGCAACGCGATTTCACGATCACCTCGTTCCTCACTACGCAGAAGGGCAACGGCACAGCAACTTGGAAGCAGAGCCTCTCATACTCCAACGTTGGAGGCCTGTACGCCAACGGTTACGGAGGCATCAATACGTTCTCGACCATTGGCGAGGAGACGTCAAAAGTTCCTGGATGGGACTACAAGACAACCTTTTCGTACCCGCTCTACTGCAACACAACCACCTCGTATCTCCCGGCAGGAAATTTGACTCTATGGGCACAGCTGGATCAAGGCCTCAAGCTTCACGTCCAGGGAAACACCGTCTACCCGACCGGCCTTGAAGCCTTTGAGGGTGAGGGATCGAAGTGGGTCGGCAGCGTCATTGATACGGACAGGAATGGAACCGCGAACTATTCCAGATACGCAGACAATACCGTTACCTCGGGAGCCGGGCGTACACACCAGATTTTCCATCTCAGGGGACTGGATAGTGATGGGACTTACGAGACGCCGGGGACGGAGCTCTACTTCCGGGATGTGACTGCGTACAACAACTCTGTGATAGCCGACAAAGAAGTCATTGCAGGCAAAGTTGTGACGGGGCGCGCTTAGGAGTGATCTCGGGGTTCATTTGACATCATATTCGAATTCGAAACACGTGTAATAATTCAACTAACATTTCTGGAAATAGACTTGAACAAACATTGTAACCAGTGCACGGCTTGAGTTATGTATACTCATTGGAAGGGGTCTGGAATCCCTAAGAGGTGCTCAAGGGTTGAAGGTATGGTGCATCGTCGTTATTGATGAGATTCTCAAAGTCAATTGTTCAAGCACATTAAATAGTCCCGCGTCATCCACGGGCCGGGCGGGAGAATCAGGTGCAACGGCTATTATCACCCAGATTTCGACACATTGTCTTACAGACGAGACGAATTTGGCAGCAGCTAAAACCCGAAACTTATCTAGCAAACCATTACAAAACATTACGCCTATGGTAATATTATCAAGCAGTGGGCAAACACACTTTGATGTGAGCCTCGGTTGTGCCTCTTTGAGGTAATCGTTTATCTCCGCATTTTTCCAGAGATGGAACTCAATCGCAATTACAAACCCATCTTCTGGTCTTAATACCCTCAAAAAACATGCCTTGCTAGACCTTTGAGGCTTTGCTTTCGACTCTATGGAAGGCTCGCAAGCACAGCAGTTGAGCAACCTAAGGTAAGATCAAATGCAAGAAATCTCAACTGATGAAGGAAATCGGGTGTAGTATGAGACCTAGCGAGATGCAGCGTCAGCTCGGGATTTACATGATACTTCTCACATCAACTTCAATCTTTATCATCTATCCTTCTTTTCATTGCCACAAGTCATCTAAAAAACAAAAAAAACTTCTCACAACTTACAAGATGTCTTACACTAAGGCCAATCACAACGCCAGCTACCCGGCCATATCTGCATCTAATCCCGCCAACTCCGCTGCGGGTAAAGTCGTCCTCATCACCGGAGCTGGATCAGGCATCGGACAGGCAGCGGCCACCTCCTTTGCCCCCGCCGGAGCCAAGGCCCTGATTCTCATCGGCCGCCGCACGGAACCCCTGACGAAGACAGCAGCAATCATCTCTCAAAAGGGCCCTGACGTGCAAGTTCGCCTTCACGGAGCCGACATCAGCGATGTCAAGACCTTGAAGTCTTTCATGGCTGAGACTGTGTCTACCTTTGGACAAATGGGCATCGTCATTCACGCCGCTGGCGTGCTCCTGGGTCTCGGCCCAATCTCGACAATGCCTGTCGAAGAACTTTGGAAAGCGCTGGAAGTCAAAATCAAGGGTACTTTGAACGTGGCGCAGCCTCTATTAGCAATTGGTACCTCGGAGAAGAGTGCCGATTTGAAAAAGAGGTATTGCAACAATGGGCAGTTCCAAGCAGCTTGCTGTACAAAAGATACTCAACGCATCAAGCTGTATACGCTGTATGAACTAGGCGCGTTTTCGAAATGCGACGATCAAGCAAGCTATCCTGCTCAGAGCGGCGACCAGTCAATGAAGACTTTATTGGCTTCATCGTCTATTGGCATAGGTGGCGCCGAAGTTTGCAAGAAGCGTGAGTACCAAATTCCTATCAAGCCAAAGCCTTCAGTAGTAAGTACGATCTTGATCTGACTATAGTGTTTTCAAAGTCTTGCGTGGAGGCCGCATGGTTGCCAGTGGTGAGCACAAGCTGTGCTGCAACACAAGCAATAAGAAGATGACCTTCTCCGATTGTGAGTGGTATTCCAATACGGGCTCCGGTCCTGCTATCAGCCGCGAGGACTTTTGCGCAGCGAATTGCCCAAATGATCGCGTCCGCGTGGCCATGGACCTGAGAGCCCCGTGGTGCTCTGGTGGCGGCAAGGAAAGATGCTGTATCCCTAACTACTACGAAACCGTTGAAGTAGAAAACGAAAAGCCGGGCGTATGGAGGGACTCTTTGAAGGTGAGGTATTGAGTTGGAATTAAAACTGAGTAAATAATTGAAGAAAAAGACTAGGAGTCATGAATTAACATTTGAGTATAGACACAAATATAGCATTTATTAGCTAGACTTACTTAACTGTATTTCAGACCTATCATGGTATTACTAGGAACATTCCAAAGCCTTTGCCGCTAACACATTTCCCAGAGTTATTATCTATTCGCGATTCAACCCTTATACTTACTTTGTACTCGCCCACATCGCCCGTCCTTACGGCGGTAGGTGATCCGGCCGCACTTGAACGCCGTAGTAGCTCTTGACTTCAGAGGGTTGTAACCAATATGTCCTCAAAAGAATGAAGATACAGACTCCCGAAGTAAAATTTCGTGATGTTTCCTCAGAATAGGGCAACCTCGACATTCCGCCTTCTTGCTTGCTCATCAATATCATACGCATCATCTCCTGAGTCCCAAGCTTCATCTAGCATCTCGGTAATGTTACGCGCGTTCGCCGTCTTGCCGTATGGTTGATATTTCTCTGTTACTCGCCGGAGTGATTCCATCCAGGTGGGCTGGCGAAGCAAGATAGCCACTTCAAGCCGCGCAGCCACATAGGGATAGAGCAGTGCATTAGTCGTGAGAAGCTGTGAATATTCAGGCCGGCTGGTCGCATCACAGAGCGCGTCCATGGACGCGACTAAGCGGCCTAATAGTACCTCGGCAGAAGGAGTGGCAGGGCATGATGTTGATGCAGCTGCCGTAATGCCTGTGTTTGCACGGATGCGTAGTCGTCGACCAGTCAGAATACCTGCTAGACGGTACGCCTCCCACAGATGGATCTGCGGTATCTCCCCCGTTTCTCCAAACCATTGCAAGAAATATGTGTCAGAATCTTCGTCCTGAATATTCGCAAAAACATCGAGCAAGGATCTTGGGAGGCTTGAAACAGATTGAATGCCGCCCCTTTTCATACCTATTGATCCTTGTGCAACCCGCAATCTTTTCCAAATTCCCAACGACAAAGTTGAGCGACCGCGAACAAAGGTCGGCATGTCCATGAGACCCATTAGCTCTAAGGCAAACCACGCCTCAGGTTCGGATAGAACAGGTGAGTTGTGGAGGTCTTTGTTGAGACCGTAGACTGTTGTCATGAGCTCGAGGTGGATGGACCAAGGAGCACTCTGAAATAGCTGTGTTCATCAAGGATTAGTGTTTCAGTCTGATAGACATAAGCTTTTCCAAGACATCAATCGTCGGATATAAAGCTCAGGAGACGAGACATAAAAGATTTCATGCATCACGGTAAGGCACTGTAGTGTAATATTGACGGCTTGCAAGATAACTCACATTCAGGGTGCAGATGAAAAGCCCAGCGTACATTGCGCCAAGATCAACACTCCCATTGAATGATTCCAATTGGTTGCGGAAGAGCGAAAGGCCTCGAAGGTAGTACTCTTCGAAAAGTTGTGAAGGATCATCTGGGTTTGAGATGTAGAGGTGAGTGGCCAGCAAAATAGCACAGAGTGCTTCAGATCTCTCTGCTAGCTGTCGAAGCTTCGATCTGAATAAGCCATCCCGTCGACTTGAATGAAGCATAAAGACAGTAGTCTCATTGACTAAAGTAGGATACTGTCAGTGGCTAGCACAGCGTAGGGTATGAAGTTCAGATTTGAAGCATGGAGTAAGGTATTCAATTTTGGCATGCCAACAGACCCGTAAGGGATTTTCACAGGTATGATAAGTCGCGCCTATGATCATTTCACTCACATTCTTCCAAAAGACGCCTGTCTTGCTCTGTACGGCCCAGCCAGGTTGTCTCGGGTGGCGCCGCGCCGAACCCAGCCGCGGCTGTGAGTGCTGTTGACGGAACTGCAACAGCATTTGGATTGAGCTGTTTCAGAGTCCTAGACGAGCCTTCTCCTGCAAGACTGTCAATTTCTCTTGTTTTTTCATCGAGCTTAGATTTCTTCTTGCGCTTGGCGGGCGGAGGCGCTTCGATTTCGACAGGTACGAGCGCTCCGGCAAAGCGCCCCCTCGAGGCAATACCCGAACCCCATCGAAGGACAGTCTGGTATCCTTCGCATTCGACACCTTGACCTATACACTGTAAACATTCGGGCCGGCCCTCGTCGCATTTGCGGTGGCGGCGTTTGCAGTTCAAACAGCCGCTCCGCGTTCTCGACATGGCCGGTGCAGTTGAGCTGCCATCGATGTTTCTCGATTCTGAGCTGCTTCGAGGTGTACTCTCGGCTGAACGGAAGGCTCAGCTAACTCAACGCAGTTCGCGATCGTGGAATGACTTTAGTGCATGGATGAATGACGATACTCCTGTTCGATACTCTTCCCGCCTGGGGCTCCGGTATTTGGAGAGATAAAAATACTTTCACTACCGAAACTTAACATACGTTGGTAGTCAACCCACTCCAGTGGCTATGCTGACTCAGTGAGGCCTGTTCATCCCGTCGGCTGTGGCACGGTCGTCCGCCGAATTCGGGCATTATTGACGCCCGATTAGCGCTCACCGCAGCAGCCCTAAATGCAAGCCTGGCCACCAGGGATCTTTCGGGAGTTGTTCCGGTTCTGAAAAGGGGGCTGGAAGGTCACACCACGCCTTGTCAATGAAGTCTAACCCTCTGAAACTTACGGAAGAGCTCATGGTGAATGTTGAAATAATCTTTGCATATACTTGTTTGATCGTGCTAGGATTGCACAGAATGCTTTGCAACCGCCCATTACCCGTGATCCCTTACCACAGTATTGCGACTGTACACCCCCAGATCCTGTAACCAATTCATTCCAATGACTCTCTCATGCTTTTGGCGTCAACATCAGACGCCAGGATGTCGAAGATGTCTTTTTCATTTTTTTCAGCAAAGTAACCTCGCACAGCTTTGGGGGGAGGTGAATGAGAGTCATTGGTGTGAAAGGAAAGTTTGTGAGGTAGATTCTGAAATAGCCCGAGAAAGTCAAAGGAACAGCCAGTCAACAAACTTGCTAACCCCCCAAGCTACGTTACCCAGTCGGGAAAAAGTCTTGGATACAACAAGACTGAGCAACGATGCACATCAAATTTTTTTTCAATCAAGATGTTGTCAGCTGTTGAAGAGCTGTATTACCTCCTCTCATTCATTGGGTTGCTGCTATCTCAATTTTTAATTATTCAAGCATTGTCTCTTGGAAGAGAATCCGCGGTGAGATGATCGCACTGGCTAGACGGCATTTTTCATGTTTTGCATTCTTTTTGTCTATTCCATTTTATATGTAACCGCAGTCAAATAAGCAGCTTCTGTATCTGTCTATCCAGTTGTTTCCGATGTGCCTCCCCTACAGGGCTCGGCACGTCTGCCAAAATATTCTTGATCCTTTCCATCAAAAACCCCCTGGGATTACACTCGCTGTGATCGACGCCGCCCTTATCCGACGGCCGCCCAATATCGTGGATCACCAGGTTCATCAGTGTCGAGTATAGCGTCAATACGCTCTCGTCGATGTCGTCGGCCTCTGGAATCGGCCATAGACTTGCCCTCATGAGACAAAAGGTCATGCTGCCAAGTATCATGCTCTCGCACCGGTGTGGCCCCATGTATGACGCATGTCTGCACCACCGAGGCCCTTCATCTACGCTGACAAGCTTCTCTGCCAGAGTGCTGAAGACGTCCATGATGGACTGAATTGTCTGCGTCCTGATGGCAGCGATTCGTTCTATGGAATAGGTGTCAGTGAAGAGGTTCTCACAAAAACTTGAGATCTAAAATGAAAAAAGGCAAGGAAGATTGCTACAGTGAACGGGGAAAGAGACTCACCGATGACGTCCGGCGGCATACTCAAATCGCCAAGCCCGCTCTCGTCACCGAACAAATTACCACTACTCTCCATTACCATTCGCCGTGCTGTCGACTCAAAGAGCTGTTTATGGCCCAACTCCCACGAAATCCACAGTAATTTGGGCATCAAAAGCTCTCCCTCGGGTCCGGCAATGCTACTACTCGTCGTTTCTGGTGACTCTGCGATGCCCGAAACCCACGTCTGTAGCCAAGGCGACAATACGGGAGTTGCATCATAGTAGTGCGTCAGTACCGTCAACTCGTAAAGCTTAGCAATCGACAAGGCTCGCGGTATTCTCTGGAACTGGCTGTGAGCGATGCTCGCGAGGAGGTCAAAAGAATCGGGCCTGTCGTCGCGAAGGTGGACGATCCAATCTTTTGCCGGCGATGTCGTCGTTCCGTTGATTCCGGATGATGAAAGGCTGATGAGATCGGAGCTCGGTGCTGTCGGTTTAGACTCGGCAAAGCTGCCGTGTAGCATGCGGTCAAAGACGGGGGAGATGCGTGCCATCGTCCGGGAACAGACGCGGAAGCTCCGGGCAGGGGTGTTGTCGACTGCCGTTCCGACGACGAAGACAACGTCCCCCCTTTGATCCATTTCTGTGAGAGCGGGAACGCTGGGTTCCTGAATGGGAGACATGGTTTTGCGGACTGAGTTGTTGGGGGTGGAAAGAGAGAAATAATGAAAGAGTGGCTTCTCTGCCCGTTGGCGAGTCAAACTCTAATGATACTAGACCGCTGGAAACAAACACCTCGTTCGACGTTATATCTGTTGAGGCTCTGAAGAAAACATGGCCTGGCTACTGGACCACTTCTCGTATCTTCTCAGCCTTATTGCTATATAAAGCGCTCCGGTCGGTATGCATTGAACAGAAATTGATCTTGCCCCGTGGCGCAGGGCTCTTTTCAGAGCAATTGCGCCACTCTTGGCCAGGAGCTCAAGGCTAGAGGGGGCTCATCCGTTCTTTATTCTAGTGGACCCGATCGGACGGGTCAGTCAATCGGAGATGTCACCGGGTGGTTCAAGGGGCTACTCGGAGGGCGCGGGCGCCGAGCTTTCGGCAGCGTCCCGGTGAATACCAAGAACCGATCGCTTCTGCCCTGGAACCCGATTGAAACAAGCGGATTTTGTCCATTACTCAGACTCGCTGCTTAATACCATTGGTTTCCGTCCCCCCCCCCCCCCCCCGAATTGTTGCACATGCAATTGCTCCATACTCAGCGGGAAAAGCAAACTTTCCTGTCAGGAAGTCCGGAGGACCAGAAATCTGTTTATGGAGATAATAGTGCTTCATCGCTTGCTCGTGATAATATATTGTGAGCACAGCTCAAGTTGAGATGCTAGCCATGGAGAAGATTCGCAACTCAAATTCGCCACCCAAGCCACAAGATGCACCTTGATGTGGAGAGCCCATCTAGGTTCCTGCGAAAACTTTTGATGCTATCCATGAGCCACTGGTATCTCCGCTATGTCTCGATCAATCACTATGAACTGAACCAAAGATCTGACCAGACTTAACACAATTATCAGGACCATTTCTGCAGTTCTCTCACAGTAGCATTGTCTCCATCATCATCACTCCGCTTGACGCTACGCTACGATGTGCCTTGGAATCAGCACTATTATCAGGGCTTGGAGGGAACGGGGCCTTGACAAGAACGAGGACATCAAAGAAAATCAGGATCTATATGATTTGGGCAAGAAGATCGTCAGTAGAGAACCAAGCGCAGCAGAGGAAATGCGCATGCTATGCGTACCCGACTCAGGATCTGAAAACATAGACGAAGACACAAGGGATGAAGGCCTCGTGGACACGGACTGGGAAACGATCACCATTGATTCTGACACCGGCGACTGGGAAACGATCACCAGTGATTCTGACACCGGCGACTGGGAAACGATCAACAGTGATTCTGACACCGGCGACGGGGCTTATACCTGTAAAATTGCCGGCCAAAACACCATCTACAGCACGAGTGGAGTGGAAGTTTTGATGCCAGATCTGCCCAGCAGAATTTACAGCTGGGAAGTCAAACTCATTGCCAACTTACGGCAAAGCCGATTCATTGCTTTGCCGGACGAGATTTTGCTACAAATCATGCACGAGTCCGAGCTCAGCGACCTCTACATGCTGCGACAAGTATCATGGACTTTTTGGCGCTTATATCAAGACCGTACGTTCAACAAACTACATTCCTCGGATATATCAAGCTCCCCGAGTGGCTTGACGATGGACGAGTCCGTGGTGAGGGCTGCGAAGGAGCAGGCATTCTGTCAGGCTTGCCGTACATCAAGGGAGTCGGCAGATTTCAGAAAGCGTCTGTCGAAGCTGGAGGACAGCCTGTTCTGCTCGTACTGCGCTAGAGACCACCCGAGACTTCAATTCTCAAGTCTGTGGCGGCAAAGCCTTGGCCATCAGCGTTTTTGCCGGCTTTCCGAGGGTTCCATTCAGCTATGTGCCCATACCTCAGTACCCCTTGTCAACTTGGAACGAGATTTACATTTAGCCACACTCGATTGGCTTCGCTCCGGAGGGAGAAAGAATTTACCCTCACCACGTGGATGGTGTCTGGAAGAATGCTCATGGTGTCTGGAAGAGTGCTCAGTTTGCAAAGAGATTGGCGAGGGGCTTTTGATCCAGAAAATGAAGCCGCCTTCGATTCGTGGAGAGATCAGGACATTCAATACGAATCGCGGAGCAAAGTCCTTGATTAGGTTCTATACCGTATCTTGGAAGTTTCCCGTGATGCCAGTATCAGACGACCAGCCATTTGACGACATCATTCTAGAAACCAAGTTCAAAGAGCTTCAAGGAAGGTTTGGACGCTTGCTTTGTCCACACAGAACTTTTAAGCAGCTGATGGAGCCCCTCGATCCTGATTCTGAACTCAACATCTTGGAAGGTCGCCCAAGCCCACCATTAGGCGTAAGGAGTGCCTTCTCGTGGGCATTTAGCCGATCCCAGTCGCGAGATTCTAGGATTGCCGCAAGGGGTCCGTGGTACGCAAGGTCATCATCGTCGCATAACGGTCGGGCTCACTCAACACAATGTCCTATTTGTCATGCGCGCTTTGATTGGAGCTTAGAGGGAGGTTCCATCCACTTGACGAGAAGCGGCGGGGAGTTCACTCCCAAAGTCAACGAGGTTTACGGTTGGAAGGATGAGCCCTACGGTCTGAAAGGTATACTCGCTTCGGAACTAACTTCCTATGGAGTAGTCAGCGATAGTGAGGCTAAACACATACTTTGGTGCGATAGAAAAGACTGTAAGAACGGAGGGGACATGAACTACTATTCACGACAGCTTCAGAAGTATGGAGTATAATACCATATTTCCTACTAAATATATTGAAAGCGTGTAGGGTATAAGGGACTCATGCGGTGTAGTGCTTTAAAGGAACTACTAAAACCTATAAAAGCAACACAAGATGCCTCCTTCGATCGGCTTAATACGGCCTTAATCAGAAGAGTTACTATTTACGGATTAGGTATAGCATTAACTAAATTAAAAAGAATAAACTTCTTTAATTATTTTATATTATTATATTTAAAAATAAATTATTAAAAAAGCTCTAGTTCGTTTTTAAAAAAGTAAATATTTAATTAAAATAAATATCCGTATCACTAAATCGTTTATTTCTAATTAGGGCCCTTCTTCTTATATTTTATTCTAATTAGCCCTCTTATTATTATTTTTTATTTAATTAGTACTACTAGAAGAAAAACTACTAGAACTAATCGCCCTACCCTATTTTATTAATATATAATATTAGTTAATACTCTTACCATATTATTAAACTATTTCTTTATAATTTTTTTTTACTTTTTTAAACTTTCCCTCTTATAAAGTTTATAATTACGGATTTATAATAAATATAGTATATATAACTATATATATATATCTAACACGTATAGCTTTAACGAGGTAATACGGGATATTCTTATAAAAGAATATAAAAAGTAAATATTTATATAGAAGCAAGAATATATGGATATAGGGGAAATAAGCGTATATAAAAGAGGTTTTTATAATAAAGAGAGTAATATAGTTAAATTACTATATAAGGAGTTGCTTACTTAATAAAAGGTCTAGGTAGGTAAATACACGCCTATATATAGGCATAAAAACCTCCTACTAGAATATTATATTACTTATTAATTATAATATAATTAATAAGCGCATACATAAGTAAATGCATAATCGTAGTACGTAATTCCGTCTCGAGAGAATTCTAGCTTATTTAGTTACCTTCCAGTACTTTCCATTGCTCACGCAAGCTTATGTAAGCAATACTGCTTACATAATCAATACTTATAATAATCTATAGAAATCGTAGATTAATATGGTATATAATTTGCTTACGTAATATTGATAATAAGGCGAATAATAAGGTAAATAAAGTTACCTTTATAATAATATATAAGAATTAAAAATATATATTTATAATTAATATTGTTTTAATAATAGTAATAGAAGCATTTATAATACTAATATTATAAACTATTCTTATTCAAAACTACTATAAACTTAGTTAAATATTTTAGCTTATAAGATAATAATATCGTACTAAATACTACTACTAATTTATAATTATAAACTTTGTAATAAGAAAGGTTAAATATAAAGAATAGAATATTAAAAAATAATTTATTAAAGTAACAAAGATATTTATCAGTACCATATATTTATATTATATAACTAATATTAGAAACTACCCAAGTGATTAATTCAAAATTAAATAAATTATTAAATTATTATTATTATTATTATTATTATTATTATTATTATTATTATTATTATTATTATTATTATTATTATTATTATTATTATTATTATTATTATTATTATTATTATTATTATTATTATTATTATTATTAT